>NC_043703.1:63964150-64011157 GCF_006229205.1 Suricata suricatta | reverse complement strand
AAAAAATAAAAAACTCAGGGTAGGGAACGTGGGAATGAGAAAAAATAGGTGCCACTGATTTTGCTAATTGTCAGGTAATGAGTGCAATATACCAGGACTTACTTATCCAATTATAAGCTTTCTCTTTGAAAGCATGCTCCTTGAGAGGCTATTTGTATTTTGGTGCATAATTGGGAATTGGAAACAGCAAAGATTTTGATGTCAGATCTGCGTTGAAATCTAGACTCTGCAATTTATAGCTGTGTGTTTGGGTGATTTCCTTGGACTGAGCAAGTTTTCTCATTCTTATTATGTATCTTTTTCTACTCATATGGGGCAGAGTGGCTATTAGGATTAACTATCATAATGTGCAAAGAAAAAAAAAGAATACAATATGGTATTGTTAGCTATACAGGCATGATAATGTAGAGTAGAAGTCTAGAATTTATTCATTTTCCTAACTGGAACTTTGTACCCTTTGGCCAACACATCCCCATTTAATAATGTTTATTTGTTTATTTTGAGAGACAGGAGCAGGAGCTAGCAAGTTGGGGAAGGGCAGAGAGAGAGGGAGATCGAATCTCAAGCAGGCTTTGCACTATCAGCACAAAGTAGCAAGGAGCCCTATGCAGAGCATGATCTCATGAAAGGCAAGGTCATGACCTGAGCTGAAATCAAGAGTAGGATGCTTAACTTACTGAGCCACCCAGGTGCCCTCAACACCTCCCCATTTTGAAAGATTTTAATTTTAATCTGACTCGATTTTAAAATCACCCTTATTCAGAACTAATTTCTTCATCTCAAAAAAATAATGATGTCTACTTATTTTGGCTAATAAAATATTGTACATAATTTCTAAGTGAATACTGGGTTAGTGAGACAAGAGTCATATTTAACCATTACAGAAAACTCACATCCTTCTGTTTTTAGAAGTTAAGTAACTGCTTTTATCGGTTCACAGAAGGCTGTTGAGCTTCTGCTCTTCTTAACATTCTGGACACCATGGAGAACAACCAAATAGAATAATAGTGCATTTATTTATTTTGAGAGAGAGAGCACAAGAGGGGGAGGAGCAGAGGGAAAGGAAGAGAGAATCCCAAGCAGGCTACATGACTGGGAGATCATGACCTGAGCCAAGATCAAGAATTGGACACTTAACTAACTGAGCCACCCAGCAGCCCCCAAATGTCACTGTTTTAAATCGAGAGTGTAACATAGAATTTAAAATTTTGGTAGGATTGGTTCACAGTCCCTATTAGGGGGAAAAAAAGGAAATTGAAAATTCTGTGATATAGGAATCTATGTCTCTCTCATGGACTATCATCTCTCAATAACCAAGATCATTCCTGGCACATATGAGGTGGTGATGAATGTTTGCTAAAGAGTCCCACATGAAGACACAAGTAGGGAGGGGCAATAAACCTACACAGCTTTCTGTAGTTCTCGCTCTCAGCTGAGGGCCTCTCCATGAGTCCAACCGTGCTTACTTGTAGCTGGACAATAGGAGAGGTCTGCCAGGTTGTTGGAGAAAAAAGAGCAATCGTTTCACTTTCACTCTAACTATGTCCTAAAGGGGCGTCTGGCTGGCTCAGTTGGTATAGCATGTGACTCCTGGTCTTGCGTTTGTGAGTTCCAACCCCATGTTGGGCTTGGAAACTACTTAAATAAATAAATAAATAAGTTCTAAAAACTACTTATATAGATACCCAGCATACATAAATACCAGGTTAATTTTTAAAAATCAGATATAAAAAAGCAAGCCAAAGTGTTTGGTACTATTTATTATTTTGTTCCTAATAACTACAATAAAATAATCAATTTATAAATTACAATCAAACTTATCATGGCAAAGTATAAGAACAGATTCATTTCAGCTATTAAAAAGTTCTACATATAAATTAAACAAATCAAAGACAGTAGTAGAAGCCAGATTTGAGGGTATTTTATAGGCACCATGGAAATCAGAATTTTGAGGGGATTTATGCCTATTTTAGTTCTGAAAAACAGTATCTAGTATTAGCAAAATAATTCCTTTTTTAAAAATGTTTACTTATTTTGAGAGAGAGGGAGAGACAGAGAGTGTGTGTGCATGTGTGGGAGGGAAGAGACAGAGAGGGAAAGAGAGAGAATCCCAAGTAGGCACCACACTGTCAGTGCAGAGCCCAGTGCAGAGCTCACAAACCATGAGATCATGACTTGAGTCAAAATCAAAAGTGGATGTTGAACCAGCTGAGCCAACAAGGTGCCCCCAGCAAAAAAACTCTTATTTAATATTTATCAGAATATAACGGACTTCAATTCTTAATTTACAAGATTTTTCCCAAAGATAGCATGCAGTATACATTTTCCCCCAAAGGACCATAACGATGTTCAGGGAAAAAGTGGTATGCAATTTTGCTTCTATATAACTCAGGTTCTCTTCCCCAAAAATGCAGTTTTAAAGTGGGAAATGAATAGGTGCTATATAGCTTATAGGGAAAAAAATGATTGTCTTCTTGATTAATGACTTAAAATTTAAATGAATATGCTTAAATCAGTTCTACTCTGAAACACTCTTAGAATACATTGTTATAGATTAACTCATTCTTTTTTAAATATTTCTTTAACATTTATTCATTTTTTGAGAGACAAAGAGAGACCCAGAGTATGAGTGGGGGAGGAGCAGAGAGACACACACAGAATGGGAAGCAGGCTCCAGGCTGTCAGCACAGGGCCAGACATGGGGCTCAGACTCATGGACCACAAGACCATAGCCTGAGCTGAAGTTGGACGCTCAGCCGACTGAGCCACCCAGGCGCTCTGAGATTAATTTATTCTTACGCATTGCTATTGTTGACCTGACAGACAGCTGGTTAATCCTGAACAGACTGAAGTTTGCAAACGTCAGCAGGAGGGCAGAGCTGCACCCTGTGTGCTGTGCGTATTTGGGGAGCACGGCCTTCCCTGCTCCTCCCGGCTTCAGAAGCTGCCCTCCTTTATTTCTCTCTATGGGTTTCGAATCTCATGGAGTGTTTCTTCCTATTGCCTTGATTTTTGCTTGAAATCGATAGATATCTTAATCAGGATTTGAGAAGTTTCCATCAATCAAAGGCTAGCTTTTTACAAAACAAAGACACTTAAAAATGGTTCACCTCTAGTGGGATAAAATACTACCTGTGGATTCAAACCAAGCAAACAGAAACAAAGTATAAGGACGCAGGTCCAATTCGGCCCTCCCCACGGGGCCTTCCCAACCTTCCGGAGCCGGAGCCGGTCGTGGCACACTGCCGGGGTGGAAATGCGCCCAGCACTAACGGGGCGCTGACTGCGGGGGCGGTCCCCCGCCCCGCAGGTCAGATCCAGACTTCCCCTGTACTTAAAGGGGTAGGCGCCGGCTTCTCCTGAAAGGGCGCACCTTAAGGAGGGACAACTCCTGCGGCGCCCAATCGGGAGAGGCCAGCAGATACCTTTGACCTTTCTAGAGGTGGGCCTAGTCACGCCCTACGTGGGGCGTCCTGGGCCCACTCTGATTGGTCAATACTCCAACTATTGTGATTGGCTCCCACAACTGCCAGTATTGATGGGGGGGCAGGGATTGGATCACTGTACACCTGTCATTTCCTTATAACTCCCCCTCCCAAAGGCATAAAAGGCCCTGCCCAGCCGTTGTTGGGGGCTCTCTCCACGTGGCCAGCGGGTCTGCTGGAGACTGTGAGCCCGAGCTTAAGCTTGTAATAAAGGCCCTTTGCTTTTGCAGGCGTGACTCGGTCTCCCTAGCAGTCTCTGGTGTTTGTTTTGGGGTGATTTTACAAACTTGGATACAATAAAACAAAGTATTATTTTCATCCCCTCAGATATTGCTCAGAGTATTCTCTCATTTTCAAATCCCATTTATAAAGGACACATGACTTCATCACTGTTTATTTGAACTTGTTTTCATTAACTGGGTAAATAAGTTTCCGGATTATTTTCCCAGAGAACTGGAGGAGCAGCTCACTGCGGAGCTGATCTCTTTCGCTCACCAGCCTCCTTTCTCTCCCTGCAGCTGAAATTACAAACTCTGTTTCTCGTGTTCTTTTTAGAAACTGTTTCTGACATCTTCAGTAAAAATTTATAATTTGTTCTGAATGATTTTTCTTGGATTTGAAATCCAAAGAAACTCATAATTGTAGCTAGGTATCTTCTATGTTTCTTGTAATTATAAAGATTTCTCCCAGAAAATTTCTACCCCAAAAACTTATCATGTTAATAATGTTCCTAAAGTATTCCTAGCACATCTCTAGAATTTTTAATCACTATAGTGTTCTTGCTTTATCAAGTAAATTAATATATGAGGGGAATCACTATGGAATCTATCAAAAAGCAACCCTTCAACCAAGGAAACTCATGGTAAAAATTATTTATAGTAACACCAACAAGCATAACTGAGTACAATGCAGCATAAGTCAACTATGTATGCTCTGGAAATCATAAGTGCATTCTTATAAGGTGTCTCTTCAGTCAGGAAACAAGAAACAAACAAACAAACAAAACAGATCTCAAATAAGGACAGATCTTGGGTTCTGATAAAGTATTGGTGGAGAGATGAAGATTTCACAAACACTGGCATGAGTATGACAGGTGAATTCTTTTTTTTTAAGTTTATTTATATATTTCGAGAGAGAGAAAAAGCACAAGTTGGGGGGGAGAAGGAGAAGAGAGAGAGAGCGCGTGCGAGAGAGAATCCCAAGTAGGCTCCACACTGTCAGTGCAGAGCCCAACATGGAGCTCCAACTCACAAAAGGTGAGATCATGACCTGAGGGGAAATCAAGAGTTGGCTGCTTAACCACCTAAGCCACGCAGGTACCCTAGAAAGGTGGATTCTTAAATTAGGGAAGGAAATTTTGAATTTGCTCACAAAATTCAACATACAACTTGAGTAATAAAAATGAATCTTAAGCTTCAATTTACATGAACTGTTATATAAGGACAGCATTCAGCAAATCTAAGTATACTTATATCTATAAAATTAAATGGTGAGAGTTTATTTAGTTCACCAGATTAACAGAATCCAAGTTGATTTTTCAGTTTGTTCTGGTTCTGTCTCTAGACAATTACCTGACCAGGGAAAAGGATGAGCATTTCATTTTAACAAGGAACATTTGATTTCTGGATAAACTCTTCTTGTTTATTTATACAGGGGTCTTCTTTATGAACTGCGTGAACTCAATGTTTCTCAGAGAACCTACACTGAAGACATGCCTTTGTATCATTTGTAACTGGTCTACTTTATGCAAAGTTCACTTTATGCAAATTGGTGCAAATTATAAAGTATAGTTTATAAAAGAAGTAAAAGAATAACTTAGGAGGAAGTTAGCCAAGAAAAAACACATTTGCATACACTATGGAATGAAACTGTCCATGATGTCTATTAATGCACTGACTGTTCCCAACCACCCAATATTTTATCTTGCCTTAACCAATATGGTATCTGCTAGCTACATGTGACTATGTAAATTAAATTAAAAATTCAGTTCTTCAGTTGCACTGGTATACCAAATGCTCAGTAGTTACAGTTGGCCACTCATCACTATACTGGACTGTGCAGATATAGAACATTTCCATCATTGCAGAGTTTTATTGGACAGGATTGTTGGTCTGATCCTGTAACGTGCCATAATAATTTCTCTCTTTAACAATGACTTCTTTTCTTACTGAGAAAATAGAAATCTGAACCCAAGTGTCCTCACCTATATAAGTCAGAGTTTAATGACATGACCTTCATGTATCCTTCTAGATTGCTAGGTCTAAGAATACTTTCCCATGAGTGCCAAAATCTGAAGTTACTAAGAGGAAGGGGAAAAATCCCATATAGTCTCGAGAAAGCAATTTAAAGCAGTGAATGTGTTTCCCCTGTTGTACACTGTACAGGACGGTAGGCTCAGGGATTCGGGAACTCCTCAGGGGGAAAGATATGACCACAAGGTGGCAGTAGCATACAATGAGCTCCGTTTGGGTGGTGCTGTGAGAGGTTTGCATGGGGAAGGGAGAGGGATAGATGGGAAAGTCTCTCCAACTATGAAACCGTCCAGAGACAGTGGCATAGGGCCACCACCCAAAAGGGGAAGAAAGCAAGGGAACTTCAGCAGGAAAGAGGAATCAGAAATTGGAGGTTACATGTTGAGGGGCTGTTACTCTCTGCAGCATTAAGGGGAGTCTCTGGGTCAGAGAGCTGAAAGGACCGTGGTAACTAGGGGCTTTTATAATCCTAAGGTTTGTTTATCTAAAGCTCTTCATTACAGAACACAATGCACTTAAACAGATACAGCGGTTTTGACTGACTGCTGACTAGACAAAAGGTTCATTAATGATAATAAACAATTTCGGTGATATGAACAAACAACTAAGCTGCCTCATTTAGTCAGAAAATATACCAAATGCCTAAAAAAGAACACATATACACGCAGACAACTTTATGACTCATTGTTGCCATAGGAAAAGTTATATGTGTTTGAGATTTCTTCTATTCAGATAGAATTTTCACAAGTGAGGACTATATAAATTCTTTAGGCTAGATAGTTCTTAGCATAATCAAAATGGTATAATAGTTCTACAGCAGGTTTGGATTTATTTTTGTCTTTAGCATAGAAAAAATTTTCGAACAATCTAAGTTTATAATTTTTAAAGCTTTTATTTATTTTGAGAGAGAGAGAGCATGCACACCTACGCACATGAGCAGAGGAGGGGCAGAAGAGAGACAAGAAGAAAGAGAATTTCAAGCAGGCTCCACACTGTCAGCCCAGAGCCTGAAGCAGGGCTTGAACTCACAAACCATAAGGTCATGACCTGATCTGAAACCAAGGGCTGGACCCTCAACCAACTGAGGCACCCTGGTGCCCCACTAACAATCTAAGGTTTAGAATGGGAACTAATGTCATTTGCTGTGACTATTGTTGATACTATTATGCATGAGCAATACAAAGGCTAAGGCAATGCAAAACAAATTGTACAAATAGTCTGTGATTTACTGGCAATAGGATTTAATTAACACAAGTATTAATAGGCAGATAATACTAATGGCTTCTGGAGTTAACACAGCCTGAGCCTGTCCTCAGATACAGTATTTTAGATAATAAGACACAGGCAGCTGACACGGAGATTCTGTAACATTTTCAAATTAGAGACTGAGATAATTAGAAACAAATGTGAAACACAGGAAACCTATTTTACGGAATCTACTGTGCATAAAACTGATGGTACAATAATTGATCTGCACAGAAAAACTGTTATAAATAGGACTATTAATTAAAAGGATATAACCAGTCAGTGACAGTTAATTTTAAGGGTGCAATGACCTCATATTAACATGAGTTATCAAATGAATTTTAGATCTATAAAAGATTGTGTAAAATTCACATTTTTGACTTCCTCTAATAAGAGATCTTTGGCAAAGATCTGGCAACTCAAAACTTTTACAAATTATTTAAACTACAACGGCTCCATCACTGTATTGAAACTTGTTTTTCCCTTGGTGGAGAATCTTGGAGAGGCTACTCCCTGAAAATTCAACTCTGCAGCCAGAGGCATCTGATTTTAATTGTGTACTTCTAGTTGAGCACGTTATTAGGGACTGAGTCTTGGTAACTAAAGTCACTAGAACCTTCTTCGTTCCTGGGAAGTTGACTTCGTCGTGAGATAGTTGCTGTGGAGTCTGTCTCAGAGCCAGGAGAGACATACTTGAGGGCTATTTTTAGACATCACAGTTTATTGCTCTCCTTTGGAAGGTACTGGATAAACACAGCTGAAAATTCTTGTTCTTTGGGCTCCCCCTTTCTAGGATATATGTAGACTATACCATCTGCCCTGCCATTTTTTTTTACTTTAATCATCTTTATTGTCAGATCTGGATACTGCTTCCAAATGTCTACAGCATGTTTTATTCCTTTTCCCTAAGCTCCAACTGCTCCCTGTTTATGTATCTATGTCCCCCATGGTGAAATAAACACTAATTATGCTTCACCATAACTACCTGTTTACCATCTCTTTGCCTGGAACAAAGAGCTCCTTGAGGGCAGGAATCATTTTTAATTGCTGTTCCATTCCCAGCTACTGCCTGGTATAAAATGCCCAAAAAATATCTGTAAAGGGAGTGAATGAATAGTAGACTTGGGCTACTCTCATGTCCCCAAACTATTTTCCCTCAGAGGAAGCACCTCACCTGTTATGGATGAAGGGCTCCACTTAGCGCCACCTCAGGACGCATCCTTCCTAAGGCTAGACATTTTGGGGGGCTTCTCAAGCTGGACTTCCTTGGCCCTTCGGTCATCTTCGCTGGAGCTATGTGGGCTAAAATGTGACAAACTGCCCACCAGCCCAACATCTGTCCCTCACCTCACTATTCTAGCTATATTCTGAAATTAAATGTATCATGGCACAGGTGGGTCTATGAAGAGGCAACATTTGTCCCTGAATGACATCTGTCCTTAAAAAAAAAAAAAATCTTCTATTTCATATATTTTTCAGCCCTCTCCTGAAAATCAACTTGATTTCATACAAATTAATGAAAACTGAAATGTTTGAACAGGAGGTTAATTACTAGCTACCATGAGCAAATGTAATAGAAGTAATAACAGCTTCTGAAACACCAGGTAATTGCTGGCAAACAGAAAAGATTGTCTTTGTAATTTGGAGGGTTGAGGAATTGATTTTAACAGGACCGTTGGGCTTTCAGAATTTCTACTAAAGAATTCAGCTGTCATCCTTATTATGGAAATTAATCCCATGTCAAAACTAGCTGAGTACTGAATATCAGGCAGAGATGCTGACCAACTAATTTTTAAGCTAAGAAAGTGTTGTATCAGTATAAAAGTTTCCCAAATACTTTAGACATTAAAGATGTATTTATAATTAAATGTATGATTCATTTCGCAATATATTAGCAAACATAGTTTATGTAAAACATTCAGATGTTTAAAATTGACTTAACTTTGAGTCTAAATCTGATTTTGCTATAACAGCAAAATTATAACAACACATCTCACAAAAACCGCATAATTTACAAGGAAGTCTGTTCTATTTTCTCTGCTCCTATTTGTTTAAATTCTTAATGAAAATTGTGAACTTATTTATTAGCTGTTTTTATGCCATAAAACGTTACTTGTTCAAATACTTACTGAAAATTAAGCCAAGAAAGCCATAATAGGGGCGCCTGAGTGGCTCAGTTGGTTCAGCGCCCGACTTCAGCTCAGGTCATGATCTCCCAGTTCATGGGTTCAAGCCCTGCATCGGGCTCTGTGCTGACCACTCAGAGCCTGGAGCCTGCTTCAGATTCTGTGTCTCCCTCTCTCTCTGACCCTCCCCTGCTCGCACTGTCTCTCTCTGTCTCTCAAAAATAAATAAAAAACATTAAAAAAAAAGAAAGCCATAATATTGCACAAGGTATAGAAATATTTGGATTTATATGCTTACACATAAAGACATATATAAATATCAGTTCATCTTGGGTGCCTGGATGGCTCAGTCGGTTAAGCATCTGACTCCAGTTCAGGTCATGATCTTATGGTTTGTGGGTTTGAGCCCTGCTTTAAGCTCTGTGCTGACAGCTCAGAGCCTGGAGCCTGCTTCAGATTCTGTGTCTCCCTCCCTCTCTCTCTGCCCCTCCCCCACTCATGCTTGTTTCTCTCTCTCTCAATAAATAAACATAAAATAATTTAAAAAATATATCAGTTCATCTAAATTACTCAATTTAAGATCTGACCAGAAGAGTACAGTGATATAATACATAATTCTAAGACAGCACAATAAAATAATAAGCCACTTATCACTTTCTTTTGCCATGTTTAACAAAGTGAAAAGTGTGGATGGTAACATGTAATGATAATAATATTTCATATGTGTTAAAGCAGAATTAGGCTGCAGCTATTCATGTGAGAAAAGGTAGGGGGAAAGGATTATGGAAATAATTTAAGGAATCCACCTTGTTACAAGTTATTTTCTTTTTCTAAAGTCAGTTTTCAGACCCAAGACATCTGAGAGACACTAGACACCTTTGTAGCCTGTCTTCTTGACCGGACTAGACTAAAGTCGGGTACACCCAACTTCGAAGAGCTACCTCTGAAGAAGCCTAGCGCTACCCTTTCCCTCCTCCAGCTCCAATCTCAGAAGACAGGATCAAAACCACAGGCTGCTACAGCAAACACTGCACTAGCTCCTTTGTTTAGGAAGAAAGGCAACAAGTGAGGTTTTGGGTCAATTCTGTCCAAGAAACCAGAGAGAAGGGGCATACATAAGGTCAAATCACGGGAGTGCAGGAACCTCTTGAACCTGCCAAAGCAACCTAGGTTCTAGGCAAGACTTGCTGCGGACTTCCTCCCAAAAAGAATTCACCGCTTGAGGTCTTCAGCGTCCCCAGAAATCACGACAGTGTCGCCAAAAGGGCAGAAAGGCCCTTTTCCTCCATCAGGCAGAGGCACCTTGCAAAGCAGAGCATTTGGTCCCTGCTTGCATCTGACTGTCCATTGCCACAATCAAGATGTTACCAGGGATCCTGCGCTGCCTTCATTTTCAAAGGCATAGGAATTCCAGGGTGCAAGGGGATTGCTGCCTCCGATGAAGGACAGTCGGTGATAAACGCGATTAAAACTAGTTTCATACTAAGGAAGAGCAGTTTCTGTGCTCTTCCTGCACTGATTTCCAAGATGCTTCCCAATTTCCTCCACAGCTGACTAGATAAAATGCTTTCGTCGGCACTTTCCATAGAATACTTCAATTTTCCCATTAAAATAATGCATACCCAGCTCCCTAATGAAAACCACTTAAAAATTTTTTTTTCGTAAGATTAACAATCATTTCCATTCAAAATAAGGAAGAAGGCGGTAACTAACCATTCTGTAAAGTGGCCATTTAAATGGCCTCTGGGGGTCTGCTTTAGAAATTTGGGGGTGCGTGTTTAAAACAAAAACAAAACAAAAAGAAAGTAGTAACTCTATGCAATATGTGCTTTTGTGTACACACACGTTTATAAAGTAATAAAGTAAGATTATTTTACTTGTTCTGCCAGTTGCCAGTCACCTCTGCTGGATGTCAGGGCTCCCAGGGTTCAGGGACCCTCTCCTCCCTTCCCGCGAGGCCAGGGCCCTTTCCCCTCACCCCGCATATAAGGCCCTTTGCTTTCTCGCTACCTGGCCATGGGCCTCCAGTTCCAGGGATTTTGCTTCCCACGTGCCCTGGCCACGTGCCCAGCCCCCACCTCCGAGTCTCTCTCAACGTCCCAGGCCCCAGTGCTGCCACCCTTGGGTTCCTTCCTCTTCCTGGGCCACTAGCTCGCTGTTCCAGACCCGCTTCACGCAGTGCCTGCTCCACGGAACCCGTCCGGGAACACCTCTTTTGGGGGCTGCGAGCACCACTTACGAATCTAAAACCCCAATCTCTCCCGCCCTGCTGGGCCTCATGCACTAGAACCGGGCCGGCCAGGTGCGGCTCCTGGTGCACAAGAATCCAGAATGACTGAAGGCAAGCCGCCACCATGGATTAGGAGGCCCTGGCTCAAAACCCGGGGCCAGCCCGCGGCTTCTCGGCCTCTGTCTGCGAGAAGTGTAGGTGTGTGAACTGGGGGGACCTGGATCGACCCGCGCCGTCAGGGCGCCACGGCCTGCGCAGCCCCGAGGGCCCCGCGTCGATCTTCCGAGCCAAGGTTCTCAGGAGCGGGCCGGGGAAAAGACGTTAGCGGGAGGAGTTAGCGGCTGTTGGAAGAACGGGTTCACGGAAACAGTCCCTTCCAAAGGTCTGGCCATCGCGGGGTGGGTCGCCTTCCTCAGTCCCAGGCCGGAGGCGCAGGCCCAAAGTGGGGGGTGGGGGGGTGTGCCGACGGCGACCGCCTGCCCCAGCACGCCCGGGCAGGGCGGCGCTGGGAGACCCAGGGGCCGCAGCCCGTTGGCCCCGCCCGGCCCTGAACGCCTAGGGGTCGCGAGGCTTCGGCCCCGAGCGTGTCAGGTGAGGAGGTCGTCATGGCGATGCGCCCCGGAGCGCGCACGCCCGCTGCGGTTGGCATGGAAGCGGCCCCCGCGAGGCCCGGGAGCGCTGCTGATTGGCCGATTCAACAGACGCGGGGGGTGGGGGGGGTTGAAAGTAATTAGCGCTGAGCGCCGTGGCCGCCGCCTCTAGGAGCTCGGCGCCCCCGCTGGAATCTATTAACACCTCTGTCCCCTCCCGCCCCCGCCCCGCCCCCGCCCCGCCCCCTCCGGCGGCCCCTCATTCCCAATCCTCGTGTGCACTTGCTAGTTGTTCGAGATTTATATAAAGATACAAAGCTGAGAAGAGCCAGGCCCGCTGTGGGTTCCAAGCAGGTTTTGGGAACTTCTATCTGGTGGAAGGAGGGCCGCGGAGGAGAACCCGGCTTGTCCTTTGGGAAGGGGACGTACTTTCCTAAAGTGATGTATCCTGGGTCTATTGTTTGCAGGGAGGTGGCGGGGTGGGGGTGCGGGTGCGGGATAAAATCAGCATAGCAGTCAGGAAAGACTTGAGCTTGTAGTTTTAGACTCTTGATTACCTTGGGCCTTAGTATCCTGGTTTGGAGGTCTGTCAGGATTAATCTCTCGCTCTGGCCGTCACACCAGGTCTTGGAAGAAAGCTTTGAGAGATTCAAATCACTGTTTCGGTTCAAAGCAGCTTTGATCACTTGCACTGTGGCTCATGCCCTTCCTTTCAGCCCTAATAATTGCAGGGGAAAATCATATATCTCCTAGATATTCACTGCATGCTTGAAGTCCATGGTAGAAGAGGTTACTAACTGTTGGCTTGTCCGTTTTTTCCTTCTCTGATAGCTGCATCCTGTGGAGACTGAGGGTATGCATCTCAGCGGCTCCCAGAGCGGAGTACCCCTAGCTCCAGTGTCTCGGGGTCCCGATGGCTGTCAGATGATAACCAGAGCCCAGCTCGGCCAGGATCCTCCACAAAGAACAGTGCTAGGGGTGCTAACTGAGAATGGGCAGTACAGGAGTTCCTGTAGCCAGGTAATGCCTGAGAACTGCTGCGGAAGCTGGTTGTTGAGAAGGACTCAACAACCATCATGGTGGGAGGTGGGTTTCTCTTGCAGTTTTACCAAGAAATACCCATGAGTATTCCAGTCCTGGAATCTGGACGATAGAGATATTGATTCTGTTAAAGATCACTTTGGTCCCTTTTCCAGCTAGAAATAGTGAAGTATTTTATTATTTTTCCAATATCAAGGAAATAGCTCTAGGAACAGTTTGAATTGTGTAAGTATATGTAAAGCCATTTAAGCACTGGGCTAAGAGGAAATGTTGATGCATCAAAATAGATTATGGAACTGGGGTTCCTCCAGACCAGAGTGGTGTTCAGACTGATCTAGGTTGTGCCTGAGCAATCCTGAAAAATCTCTGCTGTGTTCTTTGGAGATGGTGTTAGAATCCAGATTGGATAAGGTTAGGCTAAATTACTTCAAAAAGTGTGCTCTGCCGTCAGCATCCTGCTGCATGGCTTCCATGTCCCTGATCTTATGCAAGGTGACCTACCCATATGTGCAGTATAGCTTATGCCCTCTTGCCTCTTCTAGGATGTCATTCCAGCAACTCTTCTTTCTCTCCTCAGTCTTGTCTACTAGGTTAAGTTCAAGCATACAAATATATTGTAATGTTTTTCCATCTTAAAAACCTTTCAACTTCACAGCTCTTTGCAGTGACTACCTATTTTATAGCAATAATTCTTGAGAGTTTGTCTATCCTGCCAGACTGTAAACTCCATCAGGATGAGGATTGGGATCTCAGGTTCACTGCTGTATTCTCAGTGCTTAGAATAGTGCTGACCAGGGTAGCAGGCAAGTGTTTGTTGAATGAATACTCTCTGTCTCTAATTTTTCTCTTGTTCTCTTTTGACTCAGTCCTTAGTCCCGTCCTTACTTGACTGATTCAGCAACAGTTGACATGGTCGATTTTTCTTTATTTCTTGAAATAATTCTTCTTACTCAGCCTGGGGAACACCAGTCTCTCCTGGTTGTCCACCTAGGTTATTGGCTATTCAGTCTCAATATCCTGTTTCTTCCTTATCCAATCTCTAAAAGAATGCTCAGGGCTTGGTATTTGATCTGAATCTCCACTCACCCCCTTAGCAATCTCCCAAGCTTCCTAGCATTAAATACCATCTATCTGTTGATGACTTATCCTTGTGTCTCTAGCCTGGACGTCTTAGCTCTATTATAGGCTCACGTATTCAGCAGTCTACTTGCCATCTTCCCTTGGATCATATAACAGACCTCTCAAATTTGTGTAAAATCAAACACTAACCCTAGCCCCAAATAACTGTTCCCAAAGTCCCTTTCATCTCAGTGAATGGAATGTCCATCTTTCCTATTATTCAACCCCAAAAACCTCTGTCATCTTTTGACTCTCTTTCTCCCACCTCACATCAAATTTTCTGAGAAAATAATATCAGCTCTCATTTTTAAAATTTCTGGAATCTCTTTACCTCTTAATCTTTACTGCTGTTACCCTGGTTCAGATCCCTATAGTGTCTCACTGAGAATTTGCAAGTTTCGTAAGTGGTCATCTTACTCATCATGCTTGCTCCTATACACAGCCAGGGTGATCATATTAAAATGTAAATCATACCACTCCTCTGCCCAATAGCTTCTCTAGTGGCTTCCCACTTCTGAGTAGTAGACAGTCTTAAATGGTCTGTGCTAAGGCCTACCTGATCTGACTTCTCTTTTCCTTCTGACTCTGTGACCTACACTACTCTCTTTCTTACTCTGCCCTATCTGCGCTTTGCTATGTCTCTAAGACACACTTGAACATCCGGGCATTTACCCATGCTGCTCCCTCTGCTCAGAATGCACTTCCCCCCTCTATTTCTGTGACTTACTCCCTTACCTAATTCATATCTTTGCTCAGCTCTGTCCTCTTCATTAGGGCCCTCCCTGACCACACTGTTTAAAATGTCAAGGACTTTCTTTCCTCTTGTTCTTCTCCTCCAAAGCATTTAACATCATCCAGTAATAGGTCTTGTCTTTCCCATCCTCTGGGCTAGAATATGAACTCCATGAGGGCAATCCTTCTTGAACATTTTGTTCACTGCTAAATTCCGGGCACCTAGAACAGTGTCTGATACATAGTATATGATAAGTAAATATTTATCTAATGAATATATGTCTCAACCCACAGACATATATCTTTGGAGCAGAAGTCAAACTTGGTAGTAACTTGGAGTCATGGTTCTAGTAACTTATGATTTTGGTCCTTTATATCTTCCCTATATTCCCTGTTATTTTTTTTTCTAGTACTACCTTAAGGAGTTTTTTTTTTCTCACTAGACATAAATAAGCCAGGTATTTAATTTGCTAGATATAAGGGAAAGTTATGGAAAACACATACTTGAAAGTAACCTCGAAAGGAAACACCAAGATTAATTCTAAACAGCAAAATGTTACTACAGTAGCTAAACCTAACATTTGCATAAATATAACTCAGATTCATAAGCCTTGGCCACCTACCCTGGTTCAGCTGACCATCAGGCCTTCCAGCATGACTCACCATAACGTGCTTGTTCACGGAGGGGTTGCACACTGGAGTGCCACAGGGAGAAAGAAAAGGGAGAAGCGATTGAGAGAGAGATTTCCCCCAGGTAATTACATTATGTCATACAAAAGATTCTATGGCTTTGTAAGAGAAGCTAGTACTGTGAGTTTTTAAAATGATCACGTTTCTAAACCATGGTGTATAACCTGGGAACTTTAGAGGAGCTTACTGACTAAAAGCTATGTAAGGAGGAAGACTACAGGAACTCAGTGACTGTGTGTCGGGAGCTTTGCTGGAGACTTATGAAATCCTGTAGGGTGACAAGTATGAAAGGCAACTAACAAACCCCTTCTCCCCCCTACAGTACCTGTTTCATTTTGGAGGAAAGCTATGCTTTCTCTTTTTTCTATAATCTCGAGTCCCCTTTGATAAATACATAAGGAAGATGACAAATTACAGGTAGCTCTTTTCCCAAATGTCAGATGTAGACAAAGATCAGGAAGAAGTCATACTTTGGAAGCTTCATTTTCTGAAATTAAATTGGAGACCTAGATATTTCAATTTAAGCCTCCTCTCATCTTCCCAGCCTCCTGGTTTGAGTCACACAAGCTTACATCATCTATACAATCTTTGGGCTGACCTCTAACAAAAAACTTAATTCTCTTCTAGGGGATTACAACAATCAGGTGTTTCTCTGAATCAGAAAATGTCTTCCCTCCAGCTGGAAAGAAAATGTTCACTGACTGCAGGGTCCAGGTGCCAGCCAAGCAAGGATTTGATATCTACATGGATGAGCCCGAGCAGGTGGACAGAGACAGCTGCACAGGGGGAGACGGGATGGCATTTGATGAAGTGTATGAGGTAGACACCAGCGCACTCAAGTCAGACCTTCACTTCCTGCTGGATTTTACCACAGGTAATCTGACTCACCTAAGGCTGATGGTACCCTACGTTCATAATTGCCTACAGCATTCAATAGTATGTAACTAGCAAGAGAAACCCATAAAGTAATGACTTATTTTCACAACTGCCTGTGGAGGGTGAGTGGTTGGAATGAATTTTTAAATTCAATGTCTTACCTGATCATGTTGAACCCCCGCAGTTTCCCCTATGCTGGTAGACCCATCTCTCCATTCCCGGTCTGAAGCTGCATCAGATTTTGGTACAGATGTGATAAATGTGACTGAATATGCTGAAGAAATTCATCAGTACCTGAGAGAAGCTGAAGTGAGTTTTCCAAATTCTATTTCAATTTCCAGCATCCCAAACATTTAATAATAAGATAGTTAAAAACTCTTGACCATAACCATTAGTGAATAGCATTCTTATGACATATAAACATTGGAAAATCTATGAAAAATAAAGTTGTGAGGCGAGTAGCAATTACTTGGACTATTTCTCCATGACTCAGAGGGTTTGTACATTAAGTATTTCACTCTTAGGAGTAAGCCATATTGGTATTTCCACCCTTCCTTTAAGTTATTTGTTACCTAATTGCATTACGTACTTTCTTCCATAGTAAAGATTTATTTGGCTCTTGATCGGTTTCTTCCTAACCTTTGCTCACCAGATTCCTTTTTTAAATAGCAACTGTACTGTGGAGTGATCTTTAGGATAGAGCAATGGTTTAAGAATCAAAACTCCTTTTCTACATAGAAAAGACACAGGCCCAAAGCACACTACATGAGGAAACAACCGGACATCACAGAAGGCATGCGGACGATTCTGGTGGACTGGCTGGTGGAGGTCGGCGAAGAGTACAAGCTTCGAGCAGAGACTCTCTACCTGGCCGTCAACTTCCTGGACAGGTTTCTGTCGTGCATGTCTGTTCTGAGAGGGAAATTACAGCTTGTAGGAACCGCAGCTATTCTTCTGGCTTCGTGAGTGTTCTTTCGGCTTAAATGATGTAAGACTGTAGCCTGTCAAAACACTTGATTTTCTTTTCCTTTTGTTGAAGAAATGCAGTGCTTGATAACTAACGCTTATTCAAATACCTCCCTTGATAAAATCTCATCATTTTTGCAGTATTTACTGAGAAACTGAATCTTAACACGCTTTCACTCTTCAATTCAGATATTTAAGATTTATAGCAACCAAGTTCAGTATCATGACTGAAGCAGCCATTGGCTCAAATTCAAGATCCAATTTAACTTTTGCAATGTGGTCTTTTGACTACATTCTAATACAAAAAGATTTTGGTTATAGAAAAACCATTTTGTG
This sequence comes from Suricata suricatta, assembly GCF_006229205.1. Classification (NCBI taxonomy): domain Eukaryota; kingdom Metazoa; phylum Chordata; class Mammalia; order Carnivora; family Herpestidae; genus Suricata; species Suricata suricatta. Next base: position 63,993,469 of record NC_043703.1, on the reverse strand, counting down.
ATCTAGCAAATGACCAGTAATAGCACAGTTTATTTGGTTGCATATGAATAAATGATTTCAGCTTGTCCCTGGTACTATCAGTCATTCATAACAGTACCTCACTGTGTACAAAAAAGAGCTGGCTTGTGGCTGAGCTGCCTTTAATTAAGTGACCTGTGGTGGATGGTAGTTTGTTCTATTCTTTTTGTCTCAGATATTCTAGTTAATAATGCCTAGAAACTTGCCAAAATTCCCCTACAGAAAGCAGAAACAAAAGCAAAAGTTGTTAATAATCAAATTATATCATTATTTTACTCTTGGATACATTGGCAAGCCTCACTTGCCAATTCATTAGGGAATTCTGAACATGATCTTTTTAAAGACCTAAGATCTAAGGAATTTCTGTTCAACTGTTGTGTTTAATATCACATTCTTTGCCACAAGATGAGTGAGTGAGGTCTCTAGAATTAAGAGAAAATGATCTGTGTGTCTATCATTCGGAATCTTTCAGCAAATCAGAGGCCAACACCTAAATCCTCAGTTGGAAATTGTTTCTGTTACTATCCCTAGCGGTACAACATATTCTGGTAATACTCATTTCCCAGGCCAGGACCATGTATTTAGTGATGCTTAAGTGGATCTGTGGATAAAAACTAAAGAAGTCTGCGGGGGCCACACAAGAGTCATGGTTGTGATCGCGCAGGTTCCAAGATTTGCTTCCAAAAACTCTTCACCTTTCACAGGAAATATGAAGAAATATATCCCCCTGAAGTGGACGAGTTTGTCTACATAACTGATGACACTTACACAAAACGACAACTGTTAAGAATGGAGCACTTGCTTCTGAAAGTCCTGGCCTTTGATCTGACGGTGCCCACCACCAACCAGTTTCTCCTCCAGTACCTCAGGAGACAAGGAGTGTGCATCAGGACGGAGACTCTGGCCAAGGTAGGCCCATGACTCCCAGGGACTTGGGAGCCAAGGAGAGTACAAAGTAGTCTTTCTCAGGCATCCTTCAGTTCTTCCTTCCTTTTCAGTTCTTTGTCTTGGGCCCAGAAAAAAACTTTAGTGACGGAAGAGAGGTAATCTTAGAACCAAGATGTATGAGGGGCGCTTGGCTGACTCAGTCGGTTAAGCGTCTGACTTCGGCTCAGGTCATGATCTTGCAGTTCATGGGTTCGAGCCTGGCATCAGGCTCTCTGCTGACAGGTAGCTCAGAGCCTGGAGCCTGTCTTCGGATTCTGTCTCTCCCCCTGTCTCTGACCCTCCCCTGCTCACGCTGTCTCTCTCTCTCTCTCAAAAATAAATAAAAGTATTTAAAAAAAAAGAACCACAATATATGGTTATGAGACATTATGGTTGATCATGTTTGGTAGAACTGAATTGTCTAATTACCCAACTCTTAAAGAAATTTAGTTTGGAAGCTGTTCCCTTGTCAGATACAGACCACATGCGAGCATTACCTCTTAGGTTTACAGAATGGGAACAAAGTAAATGTGGTTTGATTTGGCTCTAATCTTATCCTAACATATTAATTAATGAAGTATTATGTGGTCGTCTGAGGTTATAGTACTTGAGTTGAAGGCACAGACGTATTGATTTGGAAAACTTGGTTTCTAACCACTATGAGTTAGTATATCTGGAATGTATATGCTATACAAAAAGTAATACGGATGTATGTATAAATTTCCCCATATCTTTTCTAATCTAACAAGTTCTTACAGGTACTGTTCTAGCCTCTAAACTGAATGCATTTGCCTAACAAATTAATAGCTTCTATATGGTCTTATTTTTGTGATGGGTCAAAGACTTTTCCACACTAGTGGCCAGAACAGTGCTACTTTACCTGATCTAGCGTAAGTCTGTAGTACTAGTATAAGATAGGTTAACCTATCACCTATACTGTGCAAGCGGACCAAATACTTGCATGCATTATTACTATATTATTACATGTACTACAACATAAATGTGATTCTGGTTATGGAGAGACATAGAAACTATTAACCCAGTGAATAATTTTGAGCATTCTGTTTCTCTGTCCATTCTTAGATACAGAGGATTAACAAAGATAGACAATTGTTTTCCCTTGACATTTGTAGGTTTACTTGTAACTTTAGTCAGATTTCTAATTCCACTGGGATTTTCTCTCTTGTGCTTAGTATGTAGCAGAACTGAGTCTACTTGAAGCTGACCCATTCTTGAAATATCTTCCTTCGTTGATAGCTGCAGCAGCTTATTGCCTGGCAAACTATACTGTGAACAGGCACTTCTGGGTAAGATTCTACTTCTTTCTAGGTGAGATTCAAGGCCTATGTAAGAATCTGTTCAGTAACTCCCCAGGCTCAGAATGAGGAAGAGCTAGGTTAATAAGGAACTGGTTGTCTTGCCAGCAGATTACAACATGCCACTGAGTCTTGCAGGTCAGCCTTTATGCCTTTGACTCAGTGACTTAGCGTAGAGATTGCACAAAGTCAAGGAGACGGATGTTGGTATGCTTATTCAAAAGAAGCAGGCCTGGAAACCCCAATGCCCACCTCGTGCAAGGTGAGTAAAAGGTGTTGACTTTTCCCGTGGTGTGTAAAACAACCTGGATCCACTTAGGATGGGTAGAAGGTTGCAGCACATTTTCAAGGAAACAGGGCAGGTAGAATTGCCTCTTGGTCCAAGAGGCAAGATTGAAAATGGACCCCTGGATTTGCTTCTGAAGGCTCACTTCTGTGCTAAAAGAAGCGGGGGATCTACTTTTACTTTCTAGAATACTTATTTAGTCTTCTGCATTTCACTAAGAATCTTTCATATTCTATGTAAATATGGTGTTTGGTAAGTAGAGATTCTTTAGGGACCAGTAAAAATCCTGCTCATGAGGGAATAGGTAAAAGTAACCTGCCCCAAACTGAACATTTATTTATTTATTTATTTATTTATTTATTAATATTTATTGATTTTTGAGAGAGAGACAGAGCATGAGCAGAGGAGGGCAGAGAGAGAGGGAGACACAGAATCTGAAGCCAGCTCCAGGCTCTGAGCTGTCAGACCAGAGCCTGATGCGGGGCTTGAACTCATGAACCATGAGACCATGACCTGAGCCAAAGTCAGCCACTTAACCAACTGAGCCATACAGGCACCCCTAAACTGAGCATTTTAAACATACAATATGAGCAAATTGAGAACTCTGGCTGTTCTTCCTAATATTTTATTTCTAAAGTCAGGATTACAGTTTCTTTTGAGATGAATGTGGATACTTCCTAAGTGATTAATTGCCTTTATTTCATAGTTTCATCTTCAGCTTTCTGATAATCTTATGAAGTTATATGATGCACTTTTTTCTTTTGTCTTGATTAGCCAGAAACCCTGGCTGCATTTACAGGCTATTCATTAAGTGAAATTGTGCCTTGCCTGAGTGAGCTACATAAAGCATGCCTTGATATACCCCATCGACCTCAGCAAGCAATTAGGGAGAAGTATAAGGATTCAAAGTAAGTTGCTGAAATTTCCTTATCTAGGCTTACTAATTTAAAGCTTTAATAGGTTATAGGAATGTCAGAATTAAAAATAGAACAAGCCAGATCTCTAGTACTAGGCTGGCATGTTAAATCAGGGAAGTCAGTTGAGAGAGGCCTAGATGTATAATTTGTCAGCTTGTGGTAGATACAGTGGAGAGCTTTCTTCCTTTCTGTTGAAACCACTGGCAAGTTTTCTGTGGCCCGAGATTTTACACCACTCAAGTCCTTTGGATCTCATTTCAGGTACATGCATGTGTCGCTCATGGAACCGCCTGCAATTCTCCCTCTGCAATAAGTTTCCTACTGAAGCACTTTCGGAACTTAACCTCCACATCAACAGGATTCGTCTTAACTTTTATAGGTGCCTGCAGGTTGGGTCAACTAGTGTGACTACACTATAGATGACATATTTTCAAAAATGTAAATGTATTTCGGTTATCAGACTTTGGTAGCTTGTACTATCATCTAACATTTTTTAAAGAATAAACAAAGAACTTGCCTTATGATCATGTGTTCAACTTATTTACTAATTAAGATGGTTGATGTGCTTGCTTGGAGTTTTAGTGGGTAGCATTCTAAATGTCATCTCTATTTCAAGGGTTCTAAGCTGGTTTCATAAATATGGCCTGCTGTTAGGATTAAGTGTTCTGAGGAATTCAGAGATTTTCATGTTTTTCAGATGGCTACCCCGAGAGTTTTTCCTAATGATCTCTTTTCCCATAGCTCTCCATAGATGGGCGAGGGAAGGAACTCCAAGCTCAGACCCTTGAGTGAAGGGCTGTAAACAGACACTATCTATTCCAGCTTCCCTCGTGGACCCTACAGAGGAAAGACAATGAGTTGAGGACTGAGTGTGGTCAGGTACCTCTGAGGGGTGACTTACATTTAATTCTAATCCAGGGATGTGACACTCATTTTGTAGATTATGTCAGTGTTCAGTTTTGATTTAGTCACCCATCAAGCATATATTTCTGCCTTAGAAGATGCTCAGAGAGGTAGAAAAAGCAAATTTCACAACAGGGTGGAACTTCAGAATAATGACGCTGACCCCTCTTAGTTGTCCCTTGGGAGACATCCGTGCTAAGCTCTGCTGTGGCCCAGCTATCCTACAATTCACTGCACAGTCCTCTGTGGCCTCTTGCAACAGAACTCACATAGTGTGCCAGGTGAGGAAACCTGCAGAAACATCCAACCGACCAAACACTTGTTGCAACTTTCTTTTAAAGACTGGAAGGAAAACCATCTAATGCAGGGTGGTACTTATTGTGGATTGAAAGTAACTTTTGTAAGTGTCAAACCAGTGGGCCCTGAAAGCACATGAGTTTTCTGCGCTGTGGCCCCGCTCCCCATCTCAAGCCCTTCTCTGGGCTCAGTCCAGATGGTTCTGTGGAGGGAAGAAGGACAGGAAACTTGTGTTTTCTAGATCCCTTTACATAGAAAAGATTAGATAGGTAGGTTTTGGTAAAATGGTAGTAGATGAAATCAACTCCAAATACTACTTTTTTCAAGCTCTAATGAAATTATTAATACAAAAATACAGCCCTGTTTTGCATATTTTGTGAAGACTTTTTTTTAAGTACCCACAAAACTTAAAAAGATTTTAGCAGTGCCTTTTTCCCCTCTGCAGAAAGACATTTGCCAGGTGTCTCCATTTCTGGTTCCACTGAAGAAATCAATATTTCTCTAAGTGTTCTGTGATTTATTTTGCATGCGTTTCACTAAGGGGGTACAGGGCCTATATCACTACTGAGTTCTCTGTTTTTATGTTCTAGAATGAGCAACTTGTAATGTCACGTTACATAAGGTGCACTTACAATGGAGTGCATTTCTGTTCACTGCCAAGATGTGCTGACCTTCCACGTACTCTGTGGACTTGGCAGTGTGACAGACATGCAGTGTCCGGTGTGCCTTAATGCTGCCTCCTCCCGAGGGGGCCGTGGGGGAAGCCCATTCCGGCTAAGACTGTCGTGGTAGAAGTGCTGGGTTTGTCCCTTTCGGGCCTTAACGATTTGCGGGCCCAGCCCGGGAAGCTTCCTCCCGTTCTCTGCCAGTTTCCACGGGCTAACCAGCTCCCTGGGAAACAGGCCTGCCTCGAGCTGCAGCAGTGTGGGATCCTGACAAATTAACATTTTCTTTTACTAGCAATATTCTTGTCCTGGAATGAGTTGCTTCAGCAAGAAGAGACCTGAGAAATAGGCCTTCGTTACAAATTATTTTGCAAAGGCAGATTTTGTTGCTAACCTGGATCCAAAATTTAACCCTTTGGGTCACAAAACCACACTATGGGACATAGAGGTCTGAACCCATAATTCTTATGTTCTTTGCTGCCAGTGATTTGCACACACGTATTCCTAACCCCCAACACATGCACACACCAATTGCAAAGAACTGGTTCTGAGCTTTGGCTTGCTTGTTTTACTACTTTTTTGTGTCCCTGAAATACTTTATTTAAAACTGGAATACACCTGTTGCCTGTGGACCTTCCAACCAGCCTGAGAGAGAATAGCAGTCTTCATTCACCATATCCTTCCTTTCATCCCTTTCTTTTTCTTCCCTCAATTTGGTGTTGGTCACATGAGGTTTTTATACTTCATAAGAATGTGTACATAAATAATAATCCTTGCTTTTAAAATTTAATGGTTGTTGACTATCTTGCATATTCTTCAGTGATATGTGTTTTAGGCTGCTCTGTATTTTGATACTATCTTTAGAATACTACTTTATACACTATTGTGGAATGTTAAATGAATATATACCATGGTTTATCTGTTCCCTTGGTTTTCCTGCATCTTCCTCCCTGCCTCACCCCACCCACTACCTGCCAGCCAGTGAAGGAAATTGGTCGGGACAGGGCTGTGGATGTGGGAGTATTGCACCTATCTGTCCCTGTGGTCTCTTTGGCCTGGGGCTTCAGGCCTTTCCCACAAATTGAGGGGCCCTTGTTGAAGTGGGCCGTGAGAAAGGACAATGGGAACCACATCTGCCCACCCATTACCAGGAGCCCACGAAAGAACTGAATATACCCAAGCTGCCGTGTTGTTTCTGTCAACCCAGTAACCTTCCCCAGCGGACTTAAAGCATCTAGGCCTGATTAGCACTAAAACCTTGGAATTGAAGCCCACACTGTTTGGCCAAGAGGGCCCTGGCTTAGGTACTGTCAGGCTTTCTGTTTCATGTGTCCACATTGAGGGGACGGGACCTACTCCTTGGGGCTCATGGCTGTGACCCCATTTAGCCTCCTGCAGGACCCAGCATGCAAAACCCTCGGTCCTCTGTTACAGTTTTACTTCAGGGAGACCTTTCCCTCAGAAATTATAAACAACTTTTGTTAGTGATCATGGACTTGATGGTATTCTTAGAAAAACAGGAATGGCCAATGCTCAATGCTCAATGTAATGATGGAGGAGGCACAGGTGGACAGGCATGAGGGCAAGGAGACCGCAGGTAACATGGAGAAGTTAAAAAGAGTCAAGCCAGGATCTGTGGATAGGATGCCAGTCATGAGGATGAGGCTGACTGAGGCAGGACGTTGACTGACTGAGCCCAGGTCCTGTTTACCTTGTGGGGTAGGTGTTCACCCAGGCTACTCATGTTGGCTTCTCCTTAGTTGTCTCCTCCCCTTCACTTGTCTCCTTCACTAGGTTTCCTGCTTACATCAATCAAGATATTATTTGCATCAGTTTATTTGCTACCTTTAAACTTGATCAACCAGATGACTGGTATGGCTGTTCACACACTGCAGTGAACACAGTGGAATGCTGGCTGGTTACTATTTAGTTTCAGCCACACACTACAAATATGTAAATATTCTCAACGGATTCATAATCATATTAACTTTTTGTCCTACATGTCTTCCCACCTTCCCCCATGGTTGATCTTCACATTGACTGCTCTTTCTCTGCATCATCAAGAGTTACCTGTAGAGGCATCCTCCATGTAACATCCATGCCAACCTCCCATCTTTTATGCCCAGGGCATAGGCTGTCACATTCAAAGACAGCCAAGTTTTCCTGCCGCTGGTTGGTAGGCAAAAGGAGAAAAAGGATACTGAAAGCCACAGTCAACAGGGAATGTGCTGTTGGGCTGCATTTGTTATATACATGCCCACGGCCCTGTGGGATTCCTTTTAATTGCACGGATGATGCATATACAGTACAGAAAACTGAGAACACAGCTGAGCTCCCTCTGATAAAGCCCATACTCAGCTCACAGAGGCAGTGGGTCGGGACATGTTGGTTATCACATTCGAATCCCACAGTGGGAGCTTGGGTTCTGGAAGCACCAGCTATAGGAGCTGTGCCTACCTTCTGTACCCCCTTGTTTCTCCAAGCAGCCAATGCTGGAGTTACTCCAAATAAAAGGAGAGTGTTCTCTGAGTCCCTTCTCTGCTGCACCAGCCCCACACCGAACTGGAGATAAGCAGTCAGAGAAATGTCTGGAACAGGTGCTAGAGGAGGGAATGGGGCTGGCTTGGGCTTATCAGACTAAGCTTAACCTACGGGGAAGGGGTTTCTCTCCTCAGTTTAATCAACGATGAGAGAGAACTACACCCAGATCCCAATTTGTGGGTGTGAGTATGTCAGTCTTCAGACAACTAGTTTCAAGCCTTTGTCATCTAAAAATGTGCTTTCTGTCCTTCTGGTGACTATCAGCAGCTCATCCTTTTATAAGAATTGAAACTGAAAGGCAGATAAATGCAGTGAAAGGCAAGTATTGCCTTTCTGTTTTCACCCAGGAATTAATCCTTCTCAAAGACCCTTGGGAGACAGGGTCCTAATTCCAACTTGGCTATTGAGTGAGGCTGGCGGTGCTGGGTAAGTTGATTGCGTCAACCAGCCCCGAGCCTGTGCAGTGCATCACATTAAAGCTTCATCTCTCCTGTCACTCTCCAGTGTGTATTAGGGAAAAGGGGGCTTTTGTTTTCATATGATCATCCCTCCCCTAGGGTCCCCCACTGAATTCCTGCTTTCAGCAGATGAGAAGAGAAGAAACATGGAGAAACACACCTATTCTTACTGCAAAGGCCTGGGAAGTGTAACTGTAAACTCTGGGAGAAGGGCTTTCAATGCAGGTAAACACTCAGTCCTTGCCTGTGGGCATTTTACTTATTGTTCTGACTTTAATCCCATGATGAACTCAGAGTTTGAGTGGATTAGTCTTTGTTGATTTTGAGTTACTTTATCCATTTTCACTATTTCTTTCTCATCTAAATATCTTCTTTAAAATGACTGACCTTCTAAACCAACCACTTCTGAACAGTAACATTTCTTAATAATGGATGTGATAAGCTAGTTACGTATTTTCTAATTCACATCTCAATATATAATAACTGAACGTGAGTCACTTAAAATTCTGGGTGCCACATATCACCTCTTGGGAAACACCAGATTCAATTATCTGAGACTCTGCCCAGTTCTGTGGTAAATAGTGTTTCAAAAAGTAAATGCCAACAAGAATTCACTTTTTTATGTGTCTTAAACTTTACGGTACTTGGGCAGGAAATTTGAAGGTTGGTCATGAACTGCATTGAGAATGGAACTATTGTAGGATGGTCAAGGGCCCCAGACAGGGGTGATAATGGATTTAGGCCTTTACAATAATGGGATAGCATCTCATTTCAGCCTTCATCCTATCCCCCCTCCTCAAGAATTTAAAGCAAGAGCCAGGGAAGACAGAAGATTACATATCTGTTTAGAATGAACCCTTTGATGTGGCAGCTCTGACATTTAGGGGAAGAAAAGGGCCGGCGAAGGTGCCTAAAGTCGAGATGATACATCACACTAGAATTTCTCACAGAAATAAAACATAATAGGAGCTATTTTCCTGACGCTTGCATCCATCTCTGTCCTTATCTTCCTGCTGTCACTGCCTCAGCTGAGCCCCGTCATTTCTTGATTGCATCCATCCCTGTAGCAACCTCTTAATGGCTCTTCAGTTTCTTTTTCCATTTCCAGAATTTTCTGAAGTAAAATTGATGGGATCTCTTTCTTGCATCTAATTCTTCAATGCCTCATCACCACTGGGATAAAATAGGGGGCATTCATCAGCCAGACCCTGCCCACCCTTAACTACCAGCTCCTGCTTTAGTTAACCCCTCAAGGTACTCATGGCCCAAATAGGCCATGTTCTCCCTTCCTTATTCTCCCACACAGACTACTCTCCCTTTGAAAAACATTTCCCACTTTCAATACCTTCTGGCCACCTCTGTGGTGATTTTTCAGAACCAGTCTTTGGCTTTACCTCCCCATCAGCCTCAGGGTAAGTGTCTCTCACTACAACTGGCTCTTAATTGTTTGCCCTTGTCTGTCTGCCCCCTAGAGTACGCATTTCATGCCTGTACTCCTAGCAGCAGGTTTCATGCTAGAGATTCAATAATATTTTGTTGAGTGAATGAATGCATTATTCTTTTTATACACATTGTTGTCCTCAGTTTAATCCATTATAAAATGATATTACTGAGAAGCATAAAACTGTTTGCAGTACATTTGGACAAGATGAGGTTAAAAGGAGAAGTTGTGGGGCACTGGGAGGCTCAGTTGGTTAAGCCGCCGACTTCAGCTCAGGTCATGATCTCATGGTTTGTGGGTTCAAGCCCCGCATTGGGCTCTGTGCTGACAGCTCAGAGCCTGAAGCCTGCTTTGGATTCTGTGTCTCCCTCTCCTTCTGTCCCTCCCCTGCTTATTCTCTCTCTCTCTCTCTCTCTCAAGAATAAATAAATATTAAAAAAAATTTTAAAAAGTTGCAACCGAAGATAAGAGTAGATGGTATCAATGTACTATCATACGAAGTTCATTCTCTTCATAATTCTTCCATTTATTGTAACATAAGAAACTAGAACATAAAAGGAAAACTTTCATTAGGGTCTTGAAACAAAAGGCATTTCTTAGATGAGAACTGGGAATACAGTGGCTTTTTGAGAGACAGATCTAGGGCTTCACTATCTTTTTGGCCTTTACACATTTCTCCATCTGCCTTACAGGGAAAATTTTTGCCTTCAAAAGAAGTCTTCCTGAGCTGCCATCTAATGAGCAACAACAGCTTTATTTTGCATGTACTGTGATCTATCACAAATCATACTTGCTTTTGAAATGCATAAAGAAACCCTTTTAATAGAAGGGTATATTCTTTGATCCCTTAAGGAAAAAAAAAAGCTTTAGCTTTGTGGCAGAATGGTAGGGGAACACCTTCATCAAGGCCCACAAAAAACAGTGATTAACGTAAAATTATTTGTGCTCATGGAGCAGTTCAGTAGCTAAGGCCAAAGCAATGGTAATGAGCTCAGACTAGGGAATGAGGGTGGTGGGTAGGGGATAGTGGGTGGGCAGAAAATAGGTTCAGAGAAAGGGACTTTTAAGTTGTAAGGAAGACTTCTTCTAGAGCTCATTCATCATGGAAGACACTACTTCTTCCCTTAATTCCAGGAGATGGAGAAAGGCCTTCTTGCCATAACAGCACAGAGCTAAGCTTTTAGGTTTTTGAAAGTAGTTTTGAAGAATGGACATCTTCCTGTGAATCCTGTATTGTGTGGATTGTTAGGTTAGTCAGTTTAGGCTAAACTATGCTGAAATGACAAGTAAGACCCAAATTCCAGTGGCTTAAAACAAGTTGGCCAACTTGACTGTGTACTTGCTTTAAACAGTGACTCGGGGCCCCGGGTTGCTTCCATGTTTCAGCTCCACCAACCCAGAGACCCTCGTTTTCAGATGCATCCACAGGTAAGAGAACATGGCAAAGACACGAAGGAACCCAGCCACCCTCAGGCTGGAACTGCACGTATTTCTGCTGACACCAGGGCTGGGAAAAAGTAGCTTGACTTTTTGCCTTGGGAAAAGGGAATGGTTGGATGAACACATACCAAGGGCTGCAACAGTTAATATCTTTCTGGAGATTCTCTGTTGATTTGAGAGTTAGGAATTAGAAACAAACATCCTGGGGAGTAAAACTTCATTCTGAACTGCAATTAAAGCAAAAGGTTACTCTTCAAGCATGGAACTTTGAACTATTACAGACAAGGATGGTAGGCAAGAACCACAAAACAATCAGGACCAGAAGAGAATCATTACCCTGGTGTAGCACTTCCCAGGCTGTGTCCCAGGGATCCTAAAGCTCCTTGAGATGAAGATGAGTGGTCTTTTGTGGAGGCTGGGAGGGGAAGCATACGCTTGCTTGTAGGGGGGAGGCATTCTGCAGTCAAATAAGCCTGTGGTTAAACAGTTTAAATGATTTCTCTACTATTGGAGTTCTCATAGCCTTTAACTGGCCATAATAATGTACCCTTCACATCTCCTTCTGAGGGGAACACAACTGACCCAGGACCCAGCTGTCACGCTCTGCCATCCCTTGCTGTGTTTGCCAGGAAGGCTGCCCTTCCCTTTGGCTGCTCCAGATGACTGGGCACAGCAGGAGTACTCATGGAAGATCATTACAAAGAGATCTGGCATTCTTCCGACTGCTGACTTGAACTCCAGGACTCCTAATGAACGGTCTTCTGAATACTTCCTTAGCATTGCACCGCAGTCCGAGTCTCTTCATTTTCAGCCCTCCTCTCTCCTTTCTCTCCTTCCCAGGGCCTGCCCTGTGGTCTGCAGGCTGCCTCTGGGTCCTCCAGCTCCACTTCCTTTTTGTCTCTGAGGCAATTTGCCCAATAAATCTCTTGCACATTCACTCCTGCCTTGGTGTCTGCTTTTGGGTGGCCCCCCAAAAGAGGAGATGGACAGTATTTCCCAGATGTACTTGGCTAGAGAAAATGTTCTTTACACAAACCTGTCATGTTAAAAAGGACACTAATATTTCAAGGAACACGAATTGGAAATGCTGCCCTAGACAAACGGGCGGTTAATTAATAATTAATAATTAATAATTTAATTTGTATGTTATTTATAATTTGTACACAGATGTTTAAATTATGTGTTAGTTTGTGTCTTTCATAGTCTTATCTAATTATTTCAGTTTTCTGGATTAAAATAATCCATCAGATGGTGTTAAGGACCCAATCACTATCATAGTCATTGCCCTGGTGCCACGGGCAGGACAAATCCAGGCAAACAGCAGACTTCTGCTTCTTGTCCTGTGGGAGCATTCTGATGCCTGCTGTTAATGCAAGTCACCAAGGTGGTGACTATATATTAAATCTTGATGCAAGAGGGATTCTGGAAATATTAATAATATTTATAGATTTTAGAAATATTTAGAGATTTTATTATCACATGCAGGAGAAACTAAAGTTTTTGTTTCTAACATCTGACAGTATGGAATGCTAAAATTTATAACTACACAGTGCTGGCTTTTTGAAAAGAATTGAGCCTCCAAAGTACATATTAGTACTGCATATAAGAGAATGTTTAGGTATTATGGTTTGGAAATTATTCAAAGATACTTACGATGATCAAAAAGGCAGCATCCTGAAAAATTATTTATACACATGGCATAGTAGCAAGGTGTGGAAGCAATACATGTGTCAATCATGGATAAAAGGATAAACAAAAAAAATGTGGTCTATACACACAACGGGATATTATTTATTCAGCCTTAAAAAGGAAGGAAATTCTGACACATGCCACAACATGACTTAACTTCAAGAGCATTATGCCAAGTGTAAGAAGCCAGTCACAAGAAGACAACAGTACATGATTCTGCTTTGATGAGGTGTCTAAGTAGTCAAAATCAGAGAAACAGAGGGTAGAACGGTGGTTGCCCGGGCGGGGGAAGGGAAGACAGGGTGTTGTTTAACGGATATAGTTTCTTACAACAGAAAAAGTTGTAAAAATTGGTTGCTCAACAATGTGAATATGGTTAACACTAATTGTATGCTTAAGAATAGTTAAGATAATAAGGTTTACATGTGTATTTCCCCACAATTAAAAAAAAAAGTAATCTGTAATCTGAGAAACTTTACAATGAGACTTTTAAACAATTATATGGTTAATCCATCTGGAAGCAAAGTACAAGTTCCTTAAAAGCAGAAATACTGTTTTATCTATTTTATTTATCTTTCCATCCCCTACAGCTTTGCTGCTCAAAGTGTAGCTCATGGGTCACAACATCAGCATTGTCTGGGTGCTTGTTAAAAATTGTTAGGTTTACTGAATATAAACTTGCATTTTAAAGTTTTTTATTTGTTCTGAGAGAGAGAGGCAGAGAGGGAGAGAGGGAGACAGAGGCCCAAGCAGGCTCTGCACTCTCAGTGCAGAGCCAGATGCAGGGACTGAACTCTCAAAGCTGTGAGATTATGAGCAGAATCCAAGTTTCTGCTCCAACTGAGCATAAACCAAGAGTTGGTTTAATCGACTGAGCACCCCTAAACCTGCATTTTAATAAGACACCTGAGTGATTCACATGCACTTTAAAGTTTAAGACGCACTGTCCTACAGCACAAACTGAGAAATATCAGAGACTATTAATGTTTGTCTGTTGTTTGTAAATTAGAATCTTCAAGAATTGATAGCTGCATTTAACTTCTTTGCTCTAGGGTTGCTGTGAACTTTAGACTTCGCTATCACACATATGCTAGAAATAAACAGTGAGCCAAGATTTATATAAGTTTAAAGTGTGATTAAAAAAATTTTTTAATGTTTTATTTATTTTTGATACAGAGAGAGACAGAGCATGAGAGAGGGAGGGGCAGAGAGAGAAGGAGATACAGAACCAGAAGCAGGCTCCAGGCTCTGAGCTAGCTGTCAGCACAGAGCCTGATGCGGGGCTCGAACCCACGAACGTGAGATCTGACCTGAGCCGGTCAGGCGCTTAACCGACTGAGCCACCCAGGTGCCCCTAAAGCGAGAATTTTAAAAAGTCATCTTCTATTTGATTATCTTGCACTCTGAACAAACACTGAACTTGAAGGAGGCATCTCTGCCACCTTTCCACTTTCTCTGACCACGTGATAGCCTCCATGTCACAGTGGCTGCGTGCACACAGTGAGAGTGCACCTGTTAGCCACTATGATTACTGACAGATCATATGGCTAATGTGTGACCACACTGGACCTAGGACTCAATTTTTAAAAAATATTTAGTTTGGAGGGAGGGAGAGGAAGGAGGGGCAAAGTGGAAGGGAGACACGGAATCCGAAGCAGGGTCCAGGTTCTAAGCAAATCGTGAGATCATGTCCCAAACCGAAGTCAGTCGCTTAACTGACTGAGCCAGCCAGGAGCCCCTTTAAAAAAAAAAAAAGACCTAGGACTCAACCCATCTTCTTCAGGTTCTAAGTCTAATGGTCTTTTCATTATACATCAGCACATTTCCAACATCATCTTGTTCTGGAAGCATTTTCTGATCCCAGCCTTTCCCTGGCCTAGTGCCCCAACTCTATTTTCTAGTTGCATTCGGTACCTCACTAGCTTTCCACAGTGTGTATGAATCCACTGACTCTAAGCTCCCTCAGGGCTGGGACCATGCCTCCTCATTCATCTTGATATCGCCAGAGCTACATCCTTACCAGCGCGTAGTAAGCACAGGAAGTGTTTGCTAATCGGCACTCCAGTATGGCTCACCAATATGCTTTGATAGGAAGCAGTCTTGCAGCCAAGACCATACTGTACCCCTCTGCCTGTGCTTCCTTGCCTTTTTATCTTTTGTCTCTTCTCCTAGAGGCCCATTTATTATCTATGTCTATAATTCTCCAATTGTCACGCAGAGTTTGAATAAAATCACAGTTTAGCTCCAGCTGTGTAGATTTCTACACCCCAATATGAAGCTGCTGCCTGCTGCTGAGAAAACACACAGATGCGATTTATAATCAGATTTCAGGGGAATGTGGCTTGTTGTTAAGGTTTCGTTTCTGGCCAAACAGGAGGGAGGAACTAAAAATGGGGCTGCCAGAACAAGACGAAAATGTCAGGTGCTTAAAAGGAAGCGCGAAACTCAGACCTTAAACAACTAGATGATACCACAATGGCCTTTTATTTATTTCTTTTTGCTTTCTTTAACTCTGGAAAAGTGGACTGTATTTGAACAAATCACATTCACTGCAGATTATACACATATGAATGCCCAGAGATATACACACATATATAGACGTGCTTTTTCATCCTATGTAGCAAAGCCTTCATATACAAGCCCATCTTACCATTTAATCGGTGTTAATTTATTTAAAAGTCTTACTGTGATATAGTAAAGGTCATAATCATAAACCCAAGCATGAGCAACTGCTCTTATACACGACACACTGAATAATGTGACCGTTAGCCATCTCTGAAATGGACCTCCATTCTAATAAGTTACATAGTTTTTAGGAGGAGTTTCATAGCTTAGGGGAGTATTTCAGGGCAGCAATTCATTAACCAAATATCAGAAATCTTTTTTTTTTCTTTTTCTGTATTAGAAACTGTGTTGCTTTGGATGATATATTGAGAAAAACAGTTTCTACTATTTTTGCAAGTCATCCTTGAGGAGGAAAAAATAAAACAGTGATTGCTCAATTTGAAACTTCCAAAAGGATGGGATATAATATTTAGAACTACTTTAATATATGAAATACAAATAAAGGCTTTCTGGATTGGTACAACTATTTTTAAGTTCCTCTATCCTTATGAGAATAACAATCTTGCCTAATTTAAAACATCACACCCCCTGCATTTCCTTAGTTTGAGAAAAATATAAGCAGATTTGACTTCACATTATTTGGCAAGAGCATAGTTAGCTGATGAAAGGTGGGATGTGACATGTTAGTCGATGACAGCCCAAGATAGCCATGAGGTCATCAGAGTAGTTTTAAAATCAATTGGTAACACAGTCCCATGGCAAAGTCGAGGGGTGATTCTCTCAGACACCTAATATTTCAAAAGACGTCACGCTATTAATTTTGATTATGGTTGTAATTTAAACTGGCTCTCCAATTTAAAAATGATTACATAAAAGCATTGATTTGGTGCCTGAAACACATAGGCTCAGAAAGCACATTCAGGTGAAATGAACAGTTTTTAAATGCACAGCATACATGGTCTGCATTCTTAGAAAATAACTAGATAATAGGTTCTACTCTTATGAATTCTACCAACCCAGAGCCTTAATGCATTTGTCTTTAGGTTGATATAGGATCACCTGATGTCTGATACTGGCTTAGCTGCACTACGAGAAAAAAAAGAATTCGTTTATTTTCGGTGAGTGACCCCAACAACCCTTGGTCTCAGAAGAGATGCTGAAAGCATTAACACCTGAGTCCTACAATCAGGCCTTGAACATGCCCTTCTTTTCACTGTGTGGCTAAAGAAATTTGCGATGACAAGAACTGCTTGAAATCCTTCTGGTTGTCTGTTACCTAATGCTTGTCCAGGGGCTTGGTTTCATTTGAGTGAGCACCCCTGGGGTCTCAGGCTTTGTAACTTTGATTGAGGTAAGGAAAATATGGAAGAAGCACCCATCAGGTGTGTTTAAGCGATGTCCAAGCTTTTAAATCACCTGGGAGACCATCAAAAGAATTCCATGTTTCAGGGGTCCTGGAAGGCAGAAATCTAGGTCAATTTGGAGATAGGAGAACAAAGAATGAAAAAAAAAAAAGAATTCCAAATAAAAATAATTTTAGCCCAAACCCTGGAAAGTCAAGGGTACAGTTCAGGAAATATGTGTGAAGTATGAATAATTGGTTGCTGTGAAGCCTAGCCTCAAAGACTCTCAGAGGAGCCCTGATTCAGTCTTTATTTAGAACCATCTTGTTCCTAGACTCCTGCCTTGTTGTCACTGTAGAATACCAGACTAATATTGCTACAACTCACTGAATCAGCTGGGATGTTCCCTTTTTTCCCTACGGGAGGTAAGACTGTGAGAAGGTGAGAAAAAGACCTGACCCAGTGATGTGCTACTAAATGTTTAACAGTTAGCTCAATGAGGTGTCACGGGGTAGGAGACTATGCCTCTCCAGTGAAAACTTGGTTTGCAAGCATAATTTGTTCTGGAAATACGCTTGTAATCCAAAGCACTTGTATACCAAAGTAAATTACAAGAACCATTGGCTCAGTTGTGATCATGGGATCTTCGACATCACGTACTACTCATATTGCAAGACGTCGCTTTTATCAAGTTAAAATTTATTAGAAATGTTTGCTCAGGCTTGCAGAACACTCACAGAACAAGTTACTCACAATCCAAGGTTTTATTGTATTTACATACAAAGGTTTATTATCAGTTATACACAATTTATCACTAATAATAAAATATATATTACCTTTTGTTGTAAATCCCATATAGCTACTTGATTCTTACAGAATACTTTTGTTGACTTTTGTCAAACTGTTGTATCCATAGCCAATCTATAGTTGCAACTGATGACAGGATATAGTTCTTACATGAATGTTAGTAAGCGTTTTCATTCAAGTCAGTGAGAAAGACTAAGCAAAACAAGAACTGTGGATGTTGAAACTCATTTGTCAACAACTTTGAGCACTGTAAGAATACTGGAGGACTAGTTCCTCAAATTTTTATTCATAATATAATAGCCGAATATCTGATACATTTAAAAAGTTTAATCTGTGGGGCGCCTGGGTGGCTCGGTCAGTTAAGCCTCCGACTTCGGCACAGGTCATGATCTCACGGTTCATGGGTTTGAACCCCTCATTGGGCTCTGTGCTTACAGCTCAGAGCCTGGGGCCTGTTTCAGTTTCCGTGTCTCCCTCTCTCTCTGCCCCTCCTCTGCTCATGCTCTGTCTCTCTGTCTTTCTGTCTCTCTCTCCCTCAAAAATAAATAAAACATTTAAAAAATTAAAAAAAAGTTTAATCTGCATTATTTAAAATTTCTCTACCATGTTCGTAAGTCCAAACCAGGAACTGGCCAATGTTTTCTGCTAAGGGCCAGAGAATAACATTTTAGCTTTTACAGGTCTCTATCTTAACTATACATCTCTACAAACCTCTGCCATCACAGTCTGAAAGCAGCCACAGACGGCATGTGAACAGATGAATGTGGCTGTATTCTAGTCAAACTTTATTTATGGATGCTGAACTTTGAATTTAATGTAATTTTTATATACCATGAAATCTTCTTTTGATTTTTTCAACTATTAAAAATACAAAAGCCTTTTTGAACTTTTAAGTCATACAAAAATAGGCAGTGGGCTAGATTTGGGTCATGAACTGTAGTTTGTCATTCCCTTGTCTTGTCCATCAACAAAAGAGTAACTCAAACCCTGATTTGTTGCATTTTCCAGTCCCATGGCATAAAGATTCCTGTTTTGATCGACCTCAAGCTTCCAATGTGACATCACTGAATGTCGGGAAGAGATGAGGAGCAGTACAACATTACGTAGTATTTCCACCCAATAGATATACAATAGGTAAGAAGAACCTCAAGAGCATAGATAATAGTAAAATAATTAGAAATTCTGAGTATTGGGTATTTATTACCTTACTTTTATATTATTAACTTACTTGTAAGATTACATAACTTCATTTTTAATAATGGCAACAACCAAGTGACAAAATTCTCAGAAACTTAACAATCAGCTTCTGCAAGTTGGTACAAGGTGGCTTCATCAAACCACTAAATTTAACACTTATTATTCTAGGGCATACTGCAGCTCTTGACTCTGAGATTCCCACAGCACCAATGACTCTTCTACAACAGAATTGCCCTTTGGAACTGCCCACAAAGTAGAGAGAGCACCCAGAATCCTAGGCCCTGAGTCCTCCTGACCATTTTGCTGATTCTGCTGTCCACATAGTAGTGAGATGGTGGAAACCTTCATTGACACAGGTACACTGGAGCTTACCTTATCCCCCAAATGGAAAAATTGTTATAATAGTAATAAGAGTTGGCATTTCTTGAGTGTTTATTCTGGGACAGGCACTGTTCTCAACTTTCACCTGTACCAGCTCATTGAGTTGTCACTCAACCCCAAGAGGGAGTTTCCATCATCACCATTTTACATTTGAGGATACTGAGATGCAGGGACGTGAGGCTGTTTGCCAAGGTTACAGTGTGGAAAATAAAATTTTCCAACTTCTCTAAACACTGGCTCATTTTCTAAAGGCACTTGAGGAGATCAAGTATCTATACTTTATTATTTACTTATTTATCCAATACAAGGTTATCAATAAAATTCAGTATGTCCCAAACTGGACCATTACCTTTCCTCCCAAATCTCCTCTTCCTCTACTGTCTTTTTCATGTGGTTGCTGCTGTTGCTGGTATCACCACTACAGTAGGTACCTTGGCATCTTGGGCTCGTTCCTCCTCGTTCTGCAAAGCTGCAAATCCTGCTAATAGAACCTCTAATAGTACGTCTTTTGCCTTCTTTTTATTTTCATTCTCCTTCTAGTTCATGGCTTTGCTACCTCTCACTCAGATGATTACAGAAGTCCCCTCACCACCTTACAGTATTTGCAGCTATTATTTTTAATGTTTATTTGTTTTTGAGAGACAGAGAGACAGAGTGTGAGTGGTGGAGGGGCAGAGAGAGAGGGAGAACACAGAATCTGAAGCAGGCTCCAGGCTCTGAGCTGTTAGCACAGAGCCTGACATGGGGCTCGAACTCACGAACCGCGAGATCATGACCTGAGCTGAAGTCGGACCCTTAACCGACTGAACCACCCACGAGCCCCTACCATCTTACAGTATTTGTTCCAGATTACATACTGTATTGCTGGATTAAACTTCAGTCTCTTGCTCATAAGCTGTAATGACTGCCCACTGCTTACTCCTCAGAGCTCTTCCCTTCCTCCTCTTCACTCATTTTAAGCTCTAAGCTTACAGAACTTTCCACCACTTTTCACATATACCCCATGCTTGACCCACCTCCACGCCTTTGCTCAAGCTGTTTCCTCTGCCTGGAGTGCCCTTCTCTATAACTCTGCATGTCTGCTCTCTACCCATCTTTTTCTTTTTTTAAGTTTAAATGACCCAAAATTTCCTTGGTCTCCCAGCTAGAAAGAGCCTCTCCCTCTGCTGAAGCTGCAGAGCATTTTCTCTGTGCTTTTCTTGTGGCGCTTTCAGCTTTTCCTTCCTAATTGTTCTCATTTGTTGCTTCTCTGATCGCTCCTGCTTGATTCTGAATTCCTGCAAGCATGGTCACTTGTCCTTCTATCCCCCACGGTCTCCTGTGCGCTAGGTGCTCAGCCAGTATCAGATGGATGAATGAATAAAATGTGGTAAAGGCAACCTCTCACCATTTATTATCATTGTTTAATATTCCTTCTGTGCAGCAGACTATGCACATTATAGAGCTGCATTGTCCAGCATGGCGATCACTAACCACGTGTATCTACTGAGCACCTGAAAGGTGGTCTGGGTCCAAAATGTACACTGGGCCAAACTGAAATGCGCTGTAAGTGTGAGATACACACTGTACTTTAAAGTCTTGGTATGAAAACAATCTCAATAATTGGTTTACATGTTGGCATTCTAGTATCTGTGACACACTGGGTTAAATAAAATATAAAAGGGGCACCTGGGTGGCTCAGTCGGTTGAGTGTCCGACTTCAGCTCAGGTCATGATCTCACGGTTTGTGAGTTTGAGCCTCGCGTCGGGCTCTGTGCCGACAGCTCAGAGCATGGAACCTGCTTCGGATTCTGTGTCTCCCTTTCTCTCTGCCCTTCTCCTGCTTGCACTCTGTCACTCTCTGTCTCTCAAAAATGTACAAATGTTGAAAAAAAAATTTAAATTCTAAAAAAGAAAAAATATATAAAAATTATCACCTGCCTTTTTTTACTTTTTTAAAATATGACTACTGGAAAGATTAAAATTACACACAGGGCTTGCATTATGTTTCCACTGGCAGCTCTGTTATAGAGCGGACTCGTGATGCCCTTGAAACGGCTCTGTTTCTTAGAGTAGCAGTGTATTGTTGTGGACAAAGCTCTGAGAGTTTATTCCAGTTTCTTAAACTTTTGCAGTCTTAGTTTCCTTGGCTTTAAAATAGTGACAATTGTGCCTTCCTTACAGGAGGTCATGAGCATTTAATAAGATAATATACATTAAGCTACCTGGCACTTTGTAGGTTCAGGGTAAGTACTGGTTTCTTTGACTTTCTAAGCAAGCACGAACTTATACTGTATGCATCATTCCCACCAGTCACTGTCAGTATATTAATATCACTGACCTGATCGGTACTGACCACTCTTTCAGGTCAGTCAGCTCTCTCTATCTTTCTATGATCTCTTCCTGTTGCTTTGAGTCTCACAAACCTAGCTAGTGGGAAATACAATTGTTAACTTGGAAAAAGGGGGAATTTGGAGTCCTTATCCTGCTTACATTTTCAGGGTTTGGTTCCAAATGACAATGTAGGCAGTTTGAGGCTCGCCTCCCTGGAGGAAAGAGATGTCCACATCTGCCATGGTACACAGTTTGAGGGGGCTCAATCCACATATACGGTATCCTATGTTGTACACTAATGGTTCGGTGTGAACAGTCCCTTCTGGAACTGCACAACGCTGGGATACTGAATAACTTGCTGCTGTCTTTATTGGCGTACATGATTCATGGATGGGGACGGGGGGAGTAGGGAGGAATCATGTACAATTTATTCTCCATTTTAGGCATGACCAGGAACCTAGGTTTTGAGGTCCTTAATGCTTACAGGATAATTATAAAAAAGTAAAAGATATCAGTGCTCTAGATAAATGTCAACATTATTTTCAGAATGGGGCGCCTGGGTGGCTCAGTCAGCTAAGCGTCCAGCTTCGGCTCAGGTCATGATCTCATGGTTCGTGGGTTCAAGCCCCGTGTCGGGCTCTGTGCTGACAGCTAGCTCAGATGCTGTGTCTCCCTCTCTCTCTGACCCTCCCCTGCTCACACTGTCTCTCTCTCAAAAATAAATAGAAAACATAAAAAAACCCCATTATTTTCAGAACAGATATTGCCATTATAATACACTGACACTAATACTACTCAAGGATTTCTGGGCAAATTCTCCTTCATCAGTAAAGGATAGAGTTGTCATTGCTGTCATGTTCTCTGGGGTAAGCACATCCTGCATCTGCTTGTCTCCTCCACGGAAGGGCTTATATATCTAGAGAAGGTGAGGTGTTTAGTATGGGAAGAGGAAGACAGCAAGTTTTCATTATCAATGTAGGACAAGTAATTTTAGATCTCAAGATAACCTAACAATAGAGTGATGATGGTGTTTATCTTCTTAGGCTGTCAGTGCGTGAATATTATTAATCATAAACTTAATCCTGAGTATCTTGGGACTGCAGCAGAGTTCCAGGATTTCATTTCTTAATGTCTTCGTTACAGCTGTAAATCTCAAAATAAATACAATAATTACAAGGGAGCATCAGCAGCTGGGGTAATTAAATATGACTTGCCTTCTGCTGTGCCGAGACTTGCATTAAGCAGAAGATGTGCTCTTCATTACAAAAGAATTCTTTACAGGTAAGTGTTCCACAGTAGAAATGTTGCTCCTTCTGCCAAAAGGAGCAACTTATCAGGAATGGTACCATCCCTCGGGTCCTTGGTTTTCCAAATGGAGATACTCAGGCTCAAATGTGAAAGATATATGGGACATGAAACTTTCAGGCTCCTGGGGCTCCATGAATCAGATGAGTGGGCACAAAAATGGGTTTTCTCTTCTCAGATTGGAAATGTATTTGCCATGGAAAATCAATGACGTAATCAACAAATATATATATATATATATTTAATTTATTTTTTAATGTTTCTTTATTTTTGAGACAAAGAGACAGAGTGTGAACAGGGGAGGGGCAGAGAGAGGGGGAGACACAGAATCTGAAGCAAGCTCCAGGTTCTGAGCCGTCAGCACAGAACCCAATGCAGGGCTCGAACTCAGGAACCATGAGATCATGACCTAAGTTGAAGTCAGACATTTAACTGACTGAGCCACCCAGGTGCCCCAACAAATATATATTGAAGACACACCATAATCATCATAGTCATCAACTATAAACATTTATTTTGTGTGTGTAACAACACATTACCCATATCAAGGGCAAAAGAACCATAAGACATGGATTAGGCCAGAGAAGATCAAAAATCTAGACTGTAGTAGGGGAAACTAGACATGATACAAAAAGATAATAACACATAAATTTCAACAGAAAGTACTATACGGTAGAGTTATAGGGATAGCATTAGTGGATGTTATTCTAGAGTCATGATACATTTAATAAGAAGTATGAGAACTGATCTCTGTGCTTAAAGAATTGCAGCTTAATTGGGAGATGAACTAAACATAAAACAATAAGAGTGATAGGATACTATAAAGAGCTAAGTTACAGATGCAGAATGAACACCTGTGAAGACTGGAAGAAAGAGAACAGGTAGTATGGAGTCAATAGGGGAGAGAGTGCTTTAAGAATCCTTTAACGTCAGAGACAGTTTGAATAAGTGAAGGGGAGAAGGGAGAGTTCAAGGCTTCGGGTGAAAAATCTCTTCAGTTTAGTAAACTTTATTAAATTTCTTTTTACATTTATTCATTTTGAGAGACAGAGCATGAGCAGGGGAGGGGCAGAGAGAGAGGGAGACATAAGTAAGCTCCAGGCTCCAAGCCGTCAGCAGAGAGCCCGAGGCAGAGCTCGAACCTACAAACTATTGAGATCAGGACCTGAATCAAAGGTGGACGCATAACCGACTGAGCCACCTAGGCACCCCATGTTTTGGTAAACCTTAGAAAGTTGGTCAGCAAATTGCTTGTTCAACATCAGTGTTCTGATGGAGGGATTGGACTGTTTTGAATGGGAAATGAAGAATTATGTCTATAACTGCAGGTGCTACTAGTGGGCATGTTCTTGGGTTTGGAAGTCATCTTTCTGTTCATTCAGTCAACACTGACGAAAGAGCTGGTACGTGCGAATATTGTGTGGAGTGCCAGCCTACACAAGCAGGACAAGTATGCATCAAGGATATGGGAAACTGAACAGGTTGAATTACATACAATGTGATCCATGCTCTTGCAAGGACAAATATTGAGTTTCAAAGGAACACAGAGAAGAAGCCCCAAACTCAATCTTGGGGAGTCAGGAAGAGGTAAGATGTGGAGGGTAAATAGGGGTTATCCTGGCAAGAGACGTGGGATTGTAGGAAGCACTTTAAGGTGATATGAATAACTTGGGTAAAAAGCCTACCTGGCTAGGTTTATGAACCCAAAGTTGTTCTATCTGGCTGGAATGGAGAGGTCAGACTTGAGGCCAGTGACATAGGTCAATGCCGTATGGTAAAATACTTTTAAGTGGTGATAAGGGATTTGGACTTTGTCCTGAGGACAGTGGAGAGTCAGTGAATAATTTTAAGCTAGAGATGGACATGACTGCATCTGTCTTGAAACCTCATCCAGGCTGCAGTGTGGAGAATGGATGGGATGCTTGAGTCAGAGCTGATGTTATCACTGTGTTTCCATATCCACACAAAATGAGAGAAGGAAAGATGTGTGTAGTCCGGTCTCCTCTGTCTATGCCTATCGTCTTCCTCTTGACTTAAGGTTGCAAACTTTGTCATTAGAGGCATAGGATTCTGATCCTCCCTATCTACCAGAGGTTTTTCTGATTCTACCTGGTTCTATCCCAGCAATGGATAGATGGCTGGTCAAATTTCTGTCTACTCAAGCCCTAGCCTTATCTGAAAGGAGGCCACCTGCCAACACATATAATGATCATAGCATTCAGCACAATTATGTTGTAGAGGGCAAAACATCAGGCAATTACCGGGACTCAATTTAATATCTGCTGGAAGCTTTGTAAAGGTTTATCAAAAGGTGGCTATTCAGAGAAATTGCATGAGGTAAGAAAGCCACTGCCATAACCACTGAAGAACACTTGGTATTTTGACAAAATTTAAAATGTCCTCTCAGGAAAGGCGCTATTCTTCCATTGAATATGTTTTTAGATCTTGAGGTAAAGGCAAGGGATATGTGTGATCAGGAATTATGTTCATATTATATACAACTCTCAGTATTCCAGGAGCTCCAAATTTCTTTTCTTTCTTTTCTTTTTCATTTCAGTCAGGATAAGAGCAAAATTGATCTAACTTCACAAATTGTGCTGCTAGAGCATTTTAAAAGTACTTAAAATGTTATCTTTTAAGATGAGGTAATAAAATGGGACATCTATGCATTCTTTTTATTCTGGGCTTCTGAAATAGTAAGCATCCCAGCAGCCTTCCAGGTTAATAGAATCTATGTGTGATTACAGCTGTTTAATATGCACAATTAATTACATGCTGATCTCAATCACCGTGCTGCCAGATCTAAATACTATCGGAGAAGGGCTGTCTCATTAGGTGACAAGTCCATTGGTGCAAATGTTGCAACAACATTCGAGGAGGAAGGAAGCCATTCTGGATTTTACTAAAAATAAGAAGATTATGCTGAGAAGGGAAACTGTAAGTCCATGTTCAGGAAACCATACCCACCCAAGTTGGCCATCCATTTCATTCCAAAGAGTAGCACTCACTTCCAAACCACTCTCTAAGATAAAAGAAGCTTTGACTGAGGAAGAATAAGACAACTTTAGATCTGTTATCTGGATAAATGATCCCTTCTCCTTTCCATTCATATAATTGTACTACTTTGATTGAATAAACAAGAAGTTAGTAACTTTAATAAGAGAACCTAAGCATTAGAAACAGAGGTTGCATTCTGCAATATTTAATACATGCTCCTTAAAATAGATATACACACTTAACTTTATGAACAGATTATTTTCAGTTGCATCTTGGGAGCTGTATTATTGTTTTGAACCTTTACTTTTAGGTTCTTATCCTAACTGCATGGGACTATATAAACAGAAAGAAACACCATCTTGAAAAGAGAACATAGTAAAAGGGTATAAGTCTGCTCTTCAGACATGAGAAAAGACATTTGATTGGAGAGTATATGCCATTAAAAAGAAATTTATTTCTAGCATCGCAAGGGTATTAAACTCCCTTATTGTTGGCACATGTAATTCCTTTTTGGAATCCAAATATTTGAAGCTAAACCTTAAACTGATATTTTCAGGGGAACAAGAATTGAAGTGAATAAATCACTTTTGAGAATTTTTCAGCAATCTAGGTGAGAGATGGCGGTGGGAGACTAGGAGATGGTACGAAGTAGGCTGACGTGAGATCCATTTAAAAAGACACGGTGCAAGAAGAAGAGAGGACTCAGGATGATTCCAGCATCAGGAGCAGCTGGATCATGGTGGTGCTATTTGAAGAGACAGGGGATATTTGTGAATGGGACAAAGGTTGGAGAAGACAGCAGTTGAGTTTCGCCTTGCCCTTCCTACCTCTCTGCCTCCCTCTTAGCCTTCCTCCCTTCCTTTTTTCCTTTCGAGCCTGGTGGGAAGGCTGTTGGGCAGAGGCTGGAGCCCTCATGGCTGACTATTTTAAGGGGTAGGGGCCCTTGCAGGGCTGGAGTCTACACAAGAAAGTTGTGGAGAGGCAGCCTTGTGGGATCAGGGGATTGGCTACAGGAGGGGGATTAAGCAAATGAGTAAATATACTACTGACACCTGAAGCCAGGTTCATCAGTGTTGGAGAAGGTACAGATATGGGCAGGGGGAGTGCTAGAGTAAAGCTGTGGTGTTCAGTCAGATGTGTCTGTGTGAACTCATGGCATGTGCATGTACACACATGCATATATAAACACACATCATATGTATACACATAAATGTGTATATGTATTTACGTGTGTGTACCTATATTTCCTAGATCTGGCCAATATCCATACTAAAAAAATACAAATAAAAGTCACACATTTCCCTACATAAACCTAACTCTATTGTGTCGAACTGGAATATTGTTCAGAGCAGTGGCTAGAATTAAACAGTACAACTATACACAAAGAAAGAACCTAGTAGCAATGATGCCCCATAGCAATGGATACATTCGGGTTTCTAGATAGCACTCTCCACTAAAACACTGAAAGGAAGGATTCCTTAAGGAATTGGCTGACTCCAGAGCTGGGCAGGGGGAAGAACAAGACAAGGTTGTAACAACTTTTTGTACCAGAAAGTTGAGGAAATGCTCACAGAATGATGGGACTATGTCAAAAAAACACAAAAGACACTTCTTGACCTTCAAGAAGTCCTCTGGCCAAATCTGGGACAACCTCAGTCTCAAAACAAGTAAAGACAGCTGTGGATTATAATTCGTTAAATAATAGAGGGATACATGAATTCACACTGATATATATAAATGGCTGAAAAAAGAGAAAGCTTCTTTACAGAAGGCCAAGTAATAAGTGGAAAAGGAATGACAGAGTTAAGGCAACACCACTTGTTAACCATCATAATAATAATTGATTCAGGTAAGAAACATTGAGGATAATAAAGCTCTTGGACACACGGGGGGTGGAGAAGGGGATTTTATTATAGTTTCAAAATATCTCCTTATGAAACATAATTCCTAAGGGAGAAACATACCTTCACAGTGGGGACGCCTGACAGAACCTTCTTCATCAATTAATCAAAGTTAAAATATGAGGAAATGTTAGACAGACTCATACTGAAGGATGTTCTACAAAATGACTTACATGTTACCTTACAGGTCATGAAGTGAGGAGGGTCAGAGTCACTGAGGAGAACATAGAAATGTGGCAACTGAATTCAACGTGTGATCCCACTTGGAGTCCCATGGCTATCAGATGCTATCAACATCACTGGGAGAGTTGGAGAAATCTGAATGGGATTTTTGTGAAGGTTACTCAGGAGTTATTTACACTCTTCAACTCTTCTTTATGTTTGAAATTGTTTCAAAATTAAAAGCAAAAAAAAAAATTCTGTAAGACACCTGGGTGGCTCAGTAGGTTCAGTGTCTGACTCTTGATTTCGGCTCAGGTCATGATCTCAAGACTCTGTGCTGAGCATGGAGTCTGCTTGGGATTCTCTCTCTCTCTCTGTCTCTGTCCCTCCGCTGCCCGTGTGTACCCAAGCACATCCATTCATGTGCTCTCTCTCTCTCTCTCAAAATAAATAAGTTTAATTATTTTTTTTTAAAGTTCTTTTTTGATAAGATATGTCTATAGCAGATGCATAATGAGCAGGAAATATTTTCTTTCTTTAAAAAATTTATTTCTAGATTTTTTTTTTATACCTCATGTATTTTACACAAGACAGTCTAAAAATGGATGGTGCTTTCTCAATTTATTTTACTTCAACACCACTAAATGAGATCTGCAGACCAGAAGCAAGGCCAGCACCTGGGAAGCTGTGAGGAATGCAAATCCAAGGGCCCCAGTCCTCTCCTGCTCCTACAGGTTCTCCAGGGAGTGTTTGGAATCCGTGTTTCATCAAGCTCCCCAGGTCACTAATGCTTACTGCCATTTGAGAAGCAATGCTTAACACTGGATAGTGACCATCTTTTCATTAAAAACAAAACAAAACAAAACACCAAACTTATAGCTTTATTTCTTGTTCTTATTTAAGTATATCTATTTATTTTTGAGAAACAGAGAGTGCACAAAAGGGGGAGTGACAGAGAGAGAGCAAGACCAAGGAACTGAAGCTGGCTCTGCACTGAGAGCAGAGCGCCTGATGCAGGGCTCGAACTCACAACCCACAAGATCATGATCTGAGCCAACGTGGGGTGCTCAACCGACTGAGCCACCCAGACGTCCCACTTATTCTTACTTTAAACTGATATTATTAGAGGGGCGCCTGGGTGGCTCAGTCAGTTAAGCGTCTGACTTTCATTCGAGCCCCGCGTCGGGCTCTGTGCTGACAGCTAGCTCAGAGCCTGGAGCCGGCTTCAGATTCTGTGTTTCCTTCTCTCTCTGCCCCTCCCCCTCTCATGTTCTGTCTCTCTCTGTATCAAAAATAAATAAAAACATTAAAAACATTTTTAAACTGATATTGTTAGAACCTACATACAGAAAAGTACACAAATCCTAAGGGAATTTTTATTCAATATTTTTTCTTTTGATAGTTTTACATATAAAAAAGTTCTATGTATATATTATTCCTAATATATATT
>NC_043703.1:63939887-63964050 GCF_006229205.1 Suricata suricatta | reverse complement strand
GCCCTTTAGAGGAATGGTAATTTTATACCTCAAGGTCAGCAAAACTGTGTAATTAGAGTTTCAGTTTTGTGACTACACGGAGAACTGCCAAGCCTGGGTCAGGCACCGCCATTAACTAGCTGTGGGCCTTAGATGGATGCTATCCTCTCTGGGCCTTGGTTTCATCATTTTAAAGTTTCAACCAGATAATTGATAACTGCCCTCCCACTGTAACAAGCTATATGCCAGCACTTTTCCAAAGGTGCCTGTCGATTTGTTCTGGTGTGCCAAGGTGCAGGAAACTGGGGCTTGGGCAAGGAGCCCCAAGAGAAGATATTTGTGTCTCACACACACAGAGGAACGGTTTGTGCATGTCTGGCAGTAACTGTCCAAGGTCAAAACTGCACAGGGCCATCCGATATAGAGGCACTGCCTTGGGGGTAATGAATAAATGAATGTTAACAAAATGGAAGAGCAACTTTGGGCATAGAAGTGACCCCTGACAATGGCACAGGTGGATAATTGCATCTTATTACCCAAGGCATTATTCAAATAGTAACCTCAAAGCAGTTTTGTTTTGTCTTGTTTCTTAAAGCTTCTTTGATTTGCCCTTGGATCTAAAAAGACTCAGTCATTATCTGCCTGTTTACTCTGAGTAAATTTGTACCCTAAGGAAATGTGAATTTGTGTTCCTTCTGCTTGAACACATTGACATTTTGTGTTTGCTGACTGCCCATTCTCACGAGGGGTCAATAGGGATGGCAGTCTTTAAGGAGTTAGGTGCGACCCCTCCTTCCCCAAAAGAGCTTAGAGCCTGAAAAAGAAATGCAAATACCTATTTGAAAGGTTTTTCTGCAATTTCAAGAATTAATCTCCTACTGCCTATTATTTTGGAATTTTCATTCCCAGCTTGTAGGTCTTCAAACAGTATATAGTTATGCATGCCTCCATTCATTTGTAAATAATTAAATTCCAGTTTGGTGCCAGCCCCTGTGAAGCACCAGGCATACAAAAATGATTAACTTGCCCTCAAAGTTTAGGAGGAAGTATTGTAAATTTTGTTTTTAACATTTATTCATTTTTGAGAGACAGACAGAGAGAGCACGAGCAGGGGAGGAGCAGAGAGAGAGAGGGAGACACAGAATCCAAAGCAGGCTCCAGACTCCAACTGTCAGCAGAGCAGGAAGTGGGGCTTGAACCCATGAACTGCGAGATCATGACCTGAGCCAAAGTTGGACACTTAACCGACTAAGCCACCCAGGGGCCCCTGGGAGGAAGTCATGTAAACAGCTCAATAAAGAACTCTATTAGTCAGGACTTTTAGTTTGCTTGTGATAGAAACTCAACTTCAAACAGTTTCAGGCATACAGAGGAATTTATTACATCAAGAAAAGAGGGGCAGCCAACATTCAGATTTTTTTTTTTACATAAAAGTCTGAGTTTTTGGTCTCTTTTTAAAATTGTTGTTGTTGTTTAACAGGGTATTCTAGAAAGACTGGCCTGCATTTCTGGAAGAAAACTATAAGCTCTAGCTGAGGAGTGGGCTCCCCTTATGTACATAGGCACAAATGCTTTCTCCTCGTCTCCAACCCACCATTTGTACTGTTTGCATATGTAATTATACTCAGCCCTGGTCATTCATTCGTGTTCCTTCTTTCTTCTCCTTAAGCATCTGAATTATTAGACCCTTGGACCAGAAGAAGGTCAAACTGGAGGTGGGAAGACCAGTTGGTAAGTTATTGCAACACTGTCTTCAAGAAAAGATGATAGCAAAACAGATGGAGAGTCAAGAATAGTGGCAAGATATTTTGGTCACGGTGACAGAACTTGGTCACTGGAGGATTACATATTTTTACTTCTTCAAAAATATTTTTGGAATCTTCTGGATTTATTTCCTTTATGTATTTATTTCACATGGTTTATAGAAATCTTTCAGACATTAGGTATTTTTTTTTTCTCAAGGAATAAACCAGGACCCTGGAGAAAATAAGTGAGTGGTGGTCCAGAGGGGGACTGGCTAAGCATCCTTCAAACAGTAAGTTGGTCCAGGCCCAAGTCCAGATCAAGGAGACTTTCTAAGGGAGGTGCAGGCAGTGTTTCAGACTTAGTAAAGCAAAGTTAAGATCCAGAGACTCAGGTATCAGGTACAGTATCAGGGGCTCAAGGAAGGACCCAATCGACATGAATCAGAGGCCTTGGCTTTAAGGTCAGTAACAAGTCAGAGTCCACTGGAGATGAGTAACTAACAGTCATGCTATGATGAGGGTGTGTGCGTGTCTGAGGAAGATCAAGGGAAGCCTGCAGCTGGAGGGAGGATGTGGGAATGACGAGTTTGTAGACCAAGAAGAAAAGCACTTCCAGACAGTCAGGGGATCATTCTCGGAAGGTTCTGCTCAAGGCTCCCTATGTGTACTACTTACCCCTCAGATCATAGCTCTACCCTGGTTTGACTGTCCCCCAGGCAAGAGGAAGAGAGGAAACTATTCATTACGTCAGGCATCTTCTTATTTAGGTTTCACGGAGACACCATGAAGGCAGTATTTTCAGAGGTGGGTAACGTGCCAAGAGACCTCATGCCGAAGCAAAGGCACAGCTGGGATTTGAACACGGGTTTGCCTCTTGCACACAACCCAGGGTGATGCTACAGCAGTGAGCTGCTCTGTGTCGTGGTTGTTTCCCTGATTCTGGAATCAAATGTTTCTCCTCAAAAAATACTGCTTTTAACTTCATCTATAGTGTCCATCACATTTTACCTCTTAACAAAGTAGCTAATTATTTGTTTTAATTCCAAATAGACTTCTGAGAAACAAAGGCCATGCCTTATAATGTTATTTCTGCCATCCCCACGCTATTAGTATGGTACCTTCATAAATGCAAAATTGTGTGTGTGTGTGTGTGTGTGTGTGTGTGTGTGTAACTTGAACTGACATTCTCTTTTCACTTATTCCTGCTCCCATTGAGACTTTGGCCCCCTGTTCCTACAACTTCTGCACGTCTCCTAGAACTAACTAATACAGACTTTGGCATTCCCACTATTTGGTTTCCAGAGACTATTTCCTCCCAATTCCTCTATTCTTGCTAGATTTGGATTCCCACTATTTTGTACATATTGTTTCTCCTGGTGTATTGTCTCCTGGGATCTTGACTGTATCTTGGACCCAGAAGGCTCCTAAAAGTGGATGTGAGTAACTTTGCCTTGAGCAGGCAGAAAAGACTTCCTATAGTTTAAGGTGACATACAAGAGGGGCTTTAAAGATGAGAAAAATTCAAGGTGGAGATGAAAGAGAAAGTATGTTTTAAGGAAAGATGGGCATAATTTATGTGGGAACTGTGAGAATCTTAATTGCAGTGGAACAAATGGTGAGTAAAAGGTGCGGTCCCAATTTATTCTTCAGTGGGGTAATTTCTCTTTTTTTTCTACCAGTCTTTTAGCATGAGCCAATGGTAGGTAAAAATGCTCTCCCTGGTTGATGTCCACAGCCACAGGAAGACAACTGTAGTATTAGAAGAAAATTGTCTCAGTTCTGACACAAACAGATGGACGACTTTGTGTTTTTCCTGAAGAGCTCTGGGAATAGAGAGGGCTCCCAAGATTTTTTATAATTCTTTCCAACTGCTTTCCAACTCTGTTGGTCAAAAATTTCCTCTTCTTTCCAACTAATGTCTGATTTTTAAAAAACATTTTAGGTAGAAAGGTTTCCAAAAAGCTTAGAGTATCCTTAAAGCATTGAAATACATACTTTAATTTCAGAACACTGGGAAATTGTCAGTAGTCACACCATCTTAATATAATTATTGTATAGCCTAAATACTGTAGATTATTTCTAGTACTTTTTGTATGCTCAATGATTTTTTTCTGAACTAAATCTTAAAATTTTTAAAAATCTAAAAAATTTTTTTAAATCATACATTTTTAAGGGCAAGTAATGTCCATATTTTCAGGGGGGGGAATCCTTTGGCTCTATTGTGCATTTTTTTCTTAAGTATTTGGAAAAAAACTACTTGGATTTTTAGAGTTGGACTTCAGATAAATCATGAGAAATGGTGTGATGTACCAAGTGGTTCAGAATATATCTAAAGCTTAATATTGATTTTTGTCAATTTTGGATTTTTACTAAACTAGCACTACAATTTAATTTATCCTGGCTCTACCACCCACCATCTGTGTGATTTTGGACGAGCCATTTAACTTTTGTGTTTCAGTTTTCTCATTATTGAAATGAAAATAATAATAATAATATTAGTAAATTAATATAAAGTGTTTAGAACAATGCCTAGCACTCAATAAGTATTCAATAAATGTTAGTTACACATATTAAAAAAATTTACCTCAGACACCTCAGAAATGTGCTTACTGCTATGGCTGAAAGTAGTCAAGTCACAGAGTAAAAATTTGAATCTGCTTTTCAGTGTAAGAAGATTCAGAAATACTGGGAGTATTAATATTTTAAATAATTTGTTAAAAACACAGTAGGGTTTTCCTAATGTTGCCCCCCCCCCCAAGGGAGAAAGCTTTCACCTCAGTTGACAGGGTCAGAGAACATTCTCCCTTCCTTTAGTATGCAGGCAAGTTTCTAGCATTCTAATGGACTCTGAAGAGATAAGGAAAACATTCATGTTCTTTCACATCCACATCCCCAAGAAATGAAATGTAGCAAAATCTAGCACCATCTATTCATTAAATTTAGGAACAGGACTCATCCTTTAATTGAATTCTTATCTAATGACTCAGAGCTTTAAGTTAACCTGAGAACTTTAATTCTGAAGTTTATTATCTCTGTTAATTAGGACAGAAATTACGATTATCTCATTCTGGTCCGCCCCCGTTCAACTTGTCCCTTATATACCACATTACTTCTCACATCCAAATACGTTTACTGCTGATTAATGAGAGTGAGCCTTTTTTTCAGAGAAGGACATATTAGAGCTAGAGGTATAATTTCTCCTTTCTTCTTTCTCAGAGGATTGGTGATTTGGCTCTTGGGTTCATTGGGTTGAGAGCAGAAGCCATGGGAAGGTAAACAGCAGGGGTTTGGGGGTTCTAAAGGAGCTAGTGTCCAGGGAGAAGGTTGCACTCTGAGAGGAAATAAATGAGTTTACATGACTCAGACCACAGGTGATAACAGGAAGACCTCTCAGACCACAGGTGATAACAGGAAGACCTTAAGTAGTGATGTTTCGGTGAAACTTTCCAAGGTTGGGCATAACTGGAAAAAAACACTGATGAACAGAAAGCAAATCTATACAAGGGACTGAAGAGAGGAAGCAAACTATACATCGAAATGAGTCTGCAACCCAGAAATCCAGATTTATCACTTATACATTGAAAGGCTGAGCTATTCCTGGTCTCCCAGCATGTCAGTCTATTTCTAAGTGCCACCTGGCACCAGGTCTTTGAAACTTGGGCATTTTGTTTGGGCAAACTGTGTAAGTATTTTCCTGCCAGTATACATTTCCAGTGCTAACAACAGTGTTTCCTTAAGCTGTATCCTCTAAGATTATCAATCTGTGAAGTTTAATTCTCTCCTTAGATCTTGGGACCTCACATTCTTCTTCCTGCATCCATCTTACCATCTCTGAAGTAATGGAGCTTCACCTAAGAAACTCTTGCCTAGTTCTGCAGTGGTTGTGATAGCTATTCTTTTAACTGCTGAGAGACAAAGAGTATTTGTTATAAATACTGATTTGTGAGTTCTGAGAAATTACAGAAGGAACCAGAATTCCTGAAGCTGACTTACGGTAACGCATGTCCCTTGGCTGCATTATAAGATTGCCAAGCTGCACAACACGGGCTTCCCTCTTCTCAGGTTCCCTTTTTCACCTGCTTCCATTCTGTTCTCAGAAA
Source organism: Suricata suricatta (assembly GCF_006229205.1). Lineage (NCBI taxonomy): Eukaryota > Metazoa > Chordata > Mammalia > Carnivora > Herpestidae > Suricata > Suricata suricatta. Next base: position 63,958,226 of record NC_043703.1, on the reverse strand, counting down.
GCCCCTTCCCAAGACCCTAAGGGCAGCACTGTCCAAATTAACTTTCCGTGACAATGAAAATACCATACATTGGCACTGCCCCACGTGGAAACCACAGCCTTTTACAAAAAGTTTTATGGAAGTATAATTGGCACACAATAAATGACACATACTTAGCCACATACTTTGATAAGCTCTGACATATGAATACACACATGAAAACATGACCTTATTAAGATAACGAACATATTCATCACCCCTAAGAATTTCCTTATATACTTTTCAAATCCTGCCATCATTCCTTTTCTCCATCTTCAGTCCACCACAAACCTGTTTAATAAACTAAGGGTTATTTTATATCTTTTAGAACTTTACATAAATGGAATAATAAAGTAGGTACCTCTTATTTGCGGGGGAGGGTCTAGCTTCTTTTTTTTTAAATCAAGTGTTAATTTATTTTTATGGCACAGCAGTCTTCGACTGTATGGATATACTACAGTTGGTCTATTCACCTGTTGATAGACAGCTGCACTTTTTCCAGTGCCTGACTATTACCTCTGAAGCCATAAACATTCAAGTACCAGTTGTTGAATGGACAGATATTTTTATTTCTCTTGCATAAAAGCCTAGGACTGGACGGCTACATCACACAGTAGATATAGCTTTACATTTCAAAGAAACTGGCAACCTGTTTTTTTACCTGCTGTTGATGAGAGTTCCAGTCTCTTGACATTCTCACCTTAGTTGATGTGTCTAATCGTTTTAGCTTTGGTCATTCTAATAGAGGGGTAATGGTATCTATCTTAGCTTTAATTTGCATTTAAATTATTATTTAAATTATGGATGTTGGTGTTGAGCACCTTTTCATGTGTTTACTTGCCATTTGTATGTCTTTGGTGAAATGTCTTTTTGGAGCATTTTCCCGTTATTTCTGGGTTGTTTTCTTACTGTTAAGATTTGAGAGTTCTTTATTCTGGGTATAAGTACATTATCAGATATATGCCCTTCAACAATTAATTTTAGTTATTAGTTGCGTGAATTTTCATTTTAATGTATCTTTTGAGAAACAGGTATTTTTAATTTGCAGAAAGTTCAATTAAATTTTTTAATGGATTGTGCTTTTTTGTTCTAGGAAATCCTTACATAATTTAAAGTTGCAAAGATTTCCTCCTATGCATTTTCTATAAACTTTCAAGTTTTAGATTTCACATTTAGGTCTATAACCCATTTTGTGTCAATGTTTCTATATGGTGCAAGATACAGATCCAAGTTCTTGTTTTTCTTTTTAAATTTGGATATCCAATTTTCCCATACCATTTGCTGAAAGACTATTCTTTCTCTATTGCATTGCTTTGGAAACTTTGTAAAAAATCAGTTTTATATATACATGTGGATTTATTTCTGGACTCTATTCTGTTTCATTGATCTGTTTGCCTATTATGCCAAAACCATGCTTTCTGAATATAGTAGCATTATAACAATTCTTCAAATCATGCATCAAGCTCTCCAACTTTGCGTCCCATTTTCAACATCGTTGATTATTCTAAGTCATTGCATTTCCACATGAATTTTAGAAAGTGTGTCAACTTCTATGTTTAAAAGCTTCCTGAGATTTTTATTGTAATTTTGTTAACTCGATATATCCATCAACTTGATATATCAATATATATAATTATTATTAAGAACTTACACAGTTTTAGCCTCCTTATACACAGATATAGTACCACTCCATTTCTTTGGATCTTCTTTATTTTTGTCTCATAATGCTTTGTAGTTCCCAGTGTATAGGTCATTCATATCTTTTGCCAGATTTATCTTTAATATTTTTGATGCAATTATAAATAGCTTTTTATTTTTTATTTCAATTTTAGATTATTCATTGCCAGAATAGAAATATATTTATTTTTTGTAAGTTGATCCTATATCTTGCAATAGTCTTCAGACACCCCGTTAGGGTTTTCTACATACATGGTCATGCTTCTGCAAATCAAGATAGTTTAATTCTTCCTTTCCGATCTTGATGCCTTTTATTTCTTCTCATGTTATTTCAATGACTAGAACCTGTAGTTCAACACTGAATAGAAGTAATGAGAGTAGAATGTTCATCTTGTTCCTAATCTTAAGGGAAAATTTTTCAGTTTTTCTCCAGTAAGTATGATACTAGTTTTAAATTTTTTACAGATGCCCCTTACAAGGATGAGAAAATTCTTTTCTATTAGTTTCCTGAGAGTTTTATCAGAAATGGCTATTAGATTTTGTCAAATGGTTTATATGCATCTACTGAGATCATCACATGATTTTTTTAGTTAAAATTATATGAATTACATTGATTCTGAATGTTAAAATAAACCTCACTTGGTTATAATATATTTTAATGAATTTTACTTGCTAAATTTTGTTTAGAATGTTGGTATCCGTGTTCTTCTGAAAAGATGATCCTTATCTTTGATAATATTCTTTGGTCTCAAATCTACTTTATCTGATATTAATGTAGCCTCTCTAGGTTTCATTTGGTTAGTACTAGAATAATATGTCTTTTCATATTCTTTTACTTTTAACCTGTCTGCATCTATGTATTTAAAGTATTTTTCTTATAGATAGCATATAGTGAGGTCTTGCTGTTTTATTTTAGTAATCTTGGTAGCTTAGTTGGTATGTTCAGCCCATTTCCATTTAATATAATTATAGATTTGTTTAGGAGTGTCTCTATTATTTTGCTATTTACTTTGTATTTGTCTTATCTGTTCTTTGTTTCCTTTTTTCTCTTTTTCTTTCCCTTTTTGGATTAATTGCATATATTTTTAGTATTTCATTTTCTCTCCATTGTAGTCTTTTTTAAAGTTTTTTTTAATGTATATTTATTTTTGAAGGAGAGAGAGAGAGACAGAGTGAGAGCAGGGGAGGGGCAGAGAAAGAGGGAGATAACAGAATCCGAAGCAGACTCCAGACTCTGAGCTGTCAGCACAGAGCCTGACATGGGGCTTGAACTCAGGAGCCTTTTGATCATGACCTGAGCCCCAAAGTCAGACGCCCAACGGAATAAGCCACACAAGTGGCGTCCATTGTTGTCTTAATAGTGGTTACTCTTTGTTTTGTTAATTTTTTTTAGTTGTTGCCTTGTAGTCTATATACACATAGTTTACTTGTCACATTTTAGCCTCAAGTAAGATTATATGACTTATCACAATAGTAAGAGAGACTTACAATATATTCCTTTATTCCACTCCCATACTTTCTGCTATTGTTGTCATGTATTTTCAAATTATATATATTAACACTACACTGCCTCCTTATTATTTTTATTTAGAAAGCCAATTATCTTTAAGGATATTTATATAGTAAGAAAAAACTTTTATATTTACCCCTGTAGTTACCATTTCTAGTGTTTTTCATTCCTTTGCGTACATTTATATTTCTATGTGGTATCATTTTCCTTCTGAATAACTTGCTTTAACATTTCCTTCCTTTATATTTCTAATAGTGTGGGTGTGTCAAGGATGAATTCATTCAACCTTTGTGCATTTGAAAAATACTTTATTTTTTATTTTATGAAAGGTATATAGGATTCTATGTTGGCCATTCTTTTTCCTTTCGGCACTTAAAAGATGTTACTGTCTTCTCACTTGAATTATCCAGTATCTTATAAAAGTCATTATTTCATACATGTTGTCCATTTTATGTTTCAAATGGGGCAGTAAATCTGTTTTCCTGTTATTCCATGTTGGCTAGAAACATGTCTAGAAGTAGATTTTTAATTTAATTTAATTTAATTTAAATTAATTTAAACTTAAACACTCACATGTGATGTGTGGCTCTCATATTGAACAAGACAGCCTAGGCAATGAGGGGAAGTGAACTGCTTGAAATGAAACAAGCCCGTGCTTTGGTTTCATGAGATGCGCCAAGAGACAGCGTATTGGGCAATGCTCTCCTTGGAAGCACTCAAGAAGTGTTTCCAATTGACTGACAGGACATTATAATGTTGCCACGATTTTATGTTTATGAAATAAAAGCTCATATCTTTCCACATATTAAAGAGTTAAGAATTTATGCTTAAATGAGACATGGAGCATTTTTGCTCTTACAGAGATTATTAGCCCCAGACAACTTAAAAAGACAGAGAGAGAGAAAGAGAGAGAGTGAGAGAGAGAGAGAGAGAGAGAGAGAGAGAGAAATGGGGGGAGAGAAAGGGAGGAACATTTGTTTTATTTTTAAATGCAATTAGTCTCCAGGCATCTGAGTGGATCAGTTGGTTGAACAACCAACATTGATTCAGGTCATGATCTCATGTTCATGAGTTCAAGCCTCACATTGGGCTCTCTGCTGTCAGTGCGGAGCCCACTTTGGATCCTCTGTCTCCCTCTTTCTGCCCTCACCCCCTCATGTGCTCTCTCTGTCTCTCTCAAAAATGAATAAATATTTAAAAAAAAAATTAGTCTCTACTCATGGATGCTATTAGTGCTTGTCTGATTATCGGATTAGTTCATTTCAATTAAGACAGTTCAAGTGGTTTGTAGATTTCTACTGTTGAGTCTCAAACTATTGTCTAGTAGTAAAAGGATATTATGTGCTCAATGTGGTACCTTCTCTAGGCCACAGTCTGGTAGTTGATTTTTATTACAGTTGAGTATACGAGAAGGACTAATTCTTTTTTTTTTTGCTTTTATAAGTAGACCTGTTGGAAACCAATTCATTCATTCAAAAACTACTGATTGATTCTTTGCCATGTTCCAGACATTGGAGATAAAACAATAAACAAAACAAAAGTCCCTCACTTAATATTCTAATTGGAGGAAACAGTCAATAAACAAATCAATAAGTAAAACATAAAATATGAGATGATGATAATAACTGCTATGAAGTAGAATAAGGCAAGAGGGGAAGGAGAGCCTTCTGGATGGCTGCAGTTTCTAATAGTGTGGTCTAGAAAGGCCTACTGAGGAAGTGATTATTTGTTGTTCCTTTTTTAAAAATTCTTTTTGTTTATTTGTTTGTTTTAAGGTTTATTTATTTTGAGAGAGAGTGAGAGAGAGAGACAGAGAGACAGAGAGAGAGTAACAGAGACAGAGAATCCCAAACAGGTTCTGCACTTTTAGAGCAGAGCCCAACACAGGACTCAAACTCACAAACCATGAGATCATGACCTGAGCTAAAATCAAGAGTCAGATGCTTAACTGACTAAGCCACCCAGGCGCCCCTGAGGAGGTGATATTTGAATAGAGGAGTGAAGGAGGTGAACGAGTAAGCATTCAGATATTTGGGGAAGAACATTTTGTGTAGAAGGAACAGAAGGTATAAATGCCCTCGTGCAGGAATGTACGTGGCATGTGTATGTGCAAGCAACAGCAAGGGGCGATTTCAGACAGAGAGGCACACCTCAGATTTTCCAAATGTGTGACAATAGACTCTGATAACCTCATCATGGCTACTCGGCCTTTTGGCTAAGATCAAGTGTACTGATAACCTCACCATTTTTCCTCTTACTATTATCATATATGCACTGTACCAAGTCTTTAACTTATATATAATGTTAGGTATTTATGGATTTCTTTTTTATACTGTGCTACTCTAAAAATGTCTATGTAATATGTAACTGGACCTTTTGTCTTCGGTTTCTTTCTCCTTGAATACAACTATGAGAGTATTTTCCCAAAACACTCTTTTTCAGCACTTTCTTCTCTTTCTTAGGAACCAATAATAGCTTCTTGAGTCAAATCCAAAATTGTAACTTTGCTGTTCAAAGTCCTATGTCAACTGATATGATTTTTCTTCACATAGCCTACTTCTGTATTGACTCTCTATATGTCATATTTATTCCCGCCCATGCATAAGATCATGCTGGTCCCCTTGCCTTGAGGTCCTCCATTTCTCATTACCAATTAATTTTCCATGTATCCTTGCAGTTCAAACTCAAATATACCTCACTTATTCATCTAACAAAGCATTTATTGATTATCTTCCATACACCGGGCATAATGAAACTTTATGTGATTAACATCAGCTCCAAATGATTGTTTATTTCCTGGATTCCTACAGAAGTTTAAGCTATACAAAAGAACATTGTATTTCATGAAATATAATTTCTTATTAAGTTTCTATTTTCAATACAACTTTTCTCCACAGGTAAGTTGTAAATTATTCAAGGAAGTAGATTTCTCTTTTGCTACTTTGCATCTTCCACAGTACATAGTATAGTAGAAACAAACTGAATATTTGTTCATAGACTGATTTTAATTCCGAAGGGTTTTTAGAGGCTGTCACAGCAATCCTCTGAAGGTCTTCTTTTATTTAATTACTCTTCTATCTTATTGATTAAGTAAAAATTATATGAAACTAAGAGAAACAGAGAGTATTTTATTGGCCAGAAGGATCATTCAAGTCTCTTATTTCAATAAATGAAAGATGTGTCCACTTTCTCTTTTCAGCTGATGCTATTTTGATCTGCACAGAAAACACAGGACAGCAACTTCTCTAACAGTGATAAATGTGGGCTAAAGTAGATATAGTAGAGTGCTGTGCTCAAGATGAACCCATTCCTCATGTGTCCCTCTCTGTGGGTGAATGAACAGATCCCCAGGTCCCCATTGTTCATGACAGGACAAAACAGTTCTACCTCTTTCATGGTGCAGTCTGACTACTATTTAAATTTTCATGGCATCTGTGAGGTATCCTCAAAACTGTGCCTTACTAGACGATTATATGCTGCAACCAAACTCCAGTCATCTTGGGCTCCTTTATGTTTCTCAACTATGTCAGGTTCTTTCCTATCCTTTTCCCTCTAAATTTGCTCTTCTCTCTGCTTGAAATGCTCCACTCTCAATTCTTCAATGGCTCACTTTCATTCTTCAACTATCAGTTCAAATACTGCCTTTTCCAGACAGCCTCCCCTGACCACTCTTATTAAAAGAAGATGTCCTCCTCTGACCTCTACCAACACCCTGCACTGTTTTGTCACCTCTTCATTTTTTTCACAGTATTCATCCCAATATAACCTAGCAGGTGTCCAGTGATTGGTAGGCCACAGTAAAAAAAATTGTTGAATGAAAAAATAACTAACTTGCTGTAAAAATAGCCACCCATTATTTGGCAGCATTGTATATCATGCCATGACTCACAGTAACAGTGAAGTACACAGACCACTAATGATGCAGCACCTGACTCTCAATTTGTAGCTTTAATAATCACTATTGCTTTTATTCACATCAGTAAGATTAAAATAAGAAGTGCCACATTCATCCATATCACTATCCTGTCCTGGTTTTGCTCCCAAATAGCCTTAGCTTTCCTTCTAACTAACTTCCTGGTTATCTCTTAGTTCTGTGTTTAACCCTGATGAAACTCATTTAATCTTTCTCTCATCCACAGGGCAATGCTAGTGTGGATCAGAATCTTTCATTTGTGTTGTGCTTTGCTGCACAGAGAGAATCTGCATCTTTCTGAAAGCTCTGTGAGTTGGGCAGACTGATGCTCTCCATTGTACAGAGATAAGGAAGAGGTTCAAAAAATAAGCGATTGAACTAAGGTCTCATACATAGGTAGAAAATGAGGTGAGCGTGAAGGCATAGCTGGGGAAAATGTTTTTGCCACATCCACAAGTGTGGTCTCGCGGCACTCCTCAAGCCTTGTTGTGTGTGTCTTCCTGGATGGTGACGGTGAGACCGGACATTGAGCAAAGGGGCTCCTATACTGTGACTGAACTCCTCCTCCTCCTCCATGAGCTTTATGACTGCAGAGCTCGTGGTTAGTTTAGAAAAACGAACTGCTCTCATGCTGTCTGCTGTGTCTATTTGGTTTTCCGTCCTTCCCCGGCTGCCCTCTATTCCTTTTGTCAGTTGGCTTCCATTTCTCTTAATTTGGGCATTCTGCCATCAGCCTATCTTTCTGGATGTCCTTTTATTATTAATTTAAGGGTACATAGTATTATATCAAAAGCTGTGCTTCCATATGGAAATAAAATTTGATTTAAAAAACGCTTCATATTACAATTTTTCTCAGTAAGCTTTTTGAGGCTTTTTCTAAAGCACAAAGAGAAAGGTCTAAGAGCATGTCCTATTTAAAAACAACAACAACAAATACACACACACACACACACACACACACACACACATTTAGTCACCAGGAAGATGTATTATGTCTGTGATTGCATGGACATCCATATTTAATTGTCCTGGTCTATACATGTCAACACCGGAGGTGTTCCTGAGAGAACGCTGACTAGGACTGAAAGGAATGTTTTAAACCTGCTGAACCTCCCAGGAAAGGGACCCTGTGGCTTCTTTAATGCCTGCCTGAAACTGATGTGCGTGGGGGCTCTGCCTCCCAGGCCATGTGTCCAGAAATCAAAAGAGGGGCGACAAGCCGCAGCCCCTTCACTCACTGAGTTCTTGAGTCAATCACCTTTCCTTTTTGGGTCTCAGTTTCCTCCCCTGAGGGAATATCATCACTGCCTACGCTGTTTGCCATAGTTGTGGGGAATCAAGTGAGGAACATATGAGAGACAGAATTTTGGCATTCGTTAAAATTTGCACAGGAACAGGTTTTCTTCATGTTATTAAGGCAGATACAGACTCTACTTCCTGCTCGTTCTGCTAATGACTTCAATGAGTCCTTTTGGTATTTCTTCAGCTCTGCCTTTTAATGGTCACTTATTTCAGCTCAGGATATGAAAGCTGCTTAAGGATCCCGCTCTCATCTATTCCTTCCTGTGTCTAGACTGGGGAGGCGGACTTACATGAAATATAATTTTGGCCTTCCAGCAGCTGGTGAGGACATCATGGGATGAGAACTTACATTGCCTACAGATGTTAAATACTGCTTGCAGGTGACCCTGCAATTCTGTCCGTGTCTCTAGTCTGCATACTAAGTCTCTCCATCAGTCAGAAGCAAGCATGGAGGGTAATCTGTTTTGCTAAGGGACCCATAGGAATTTGTTGCTGCTGCTGACATAAGAAAAAGGCAAAAAAGAAAGACCAACTTATTTTCAGGCTTTTGGAAAGTAGCAGATGTTTCTGGTGCAAAACTAGTATCAGAGGAGCACAGCATATTTGCAAAGGATCATATGGTTTTAAAAAACAAAATTTGTTCTGATAGTTATACAAGGAATCATGAATATATTCTCATTGAAACAAAACAAGTCAAACAATAAAGAAATATATACAGGAAATGGGTTTCCCTGGGAAAAGAAAGAGAACTTCAGGTGATGTGGGGTGTTGGTTGAAGGTGGCCCTTCATTGTGCCTCTATATTGAAGTTTTGGTGTGTGTCCTTTCATAGTTTTTATAAGCATCTATATACAGAAATGTACAGATAAAAACACATGATGAAAAAAATCTTTTAACATAAATGGTATCATACTAAACATATTGTTCAGCAATTGTTTTTACTTAGTATAACTTGAAGAGCTTTCTTTTTTTTTTTAAAGTTTATTTATCTTGAGAGAGAGAGAGAGAGAGAGAGAGCAGAGGGGCAAAAGAGAGGGAGAAAGAGAGAATCCCAAGCAGGCTCTGGACTGTCAGCACAGACCCCAATGTGGGGCTCAAACTCACAAACCTTGAGATTGTGATCTGAGCCAAAATCAGGAATCAGATGCTTAACCAACTGAGCAACCCAGGCACCCCTTGAAGAGCTTTCTACTCATTACAAATAAATTTGCTGCATTAAAAAATACATAGCTAAGTGGTATCCCCACGATATGCCATTGATTAATAATTATAATATGCCATTAATCACTTTCTTACATATGCAAGTTTATTTTGAATTTTTTTAATATAGTAATGTTGCCATATACATCCTCATGCATACATCTTCCTGCGCATGTATCAGTATTCCTCTCAGCAGGATAGGAAACTGGAAGGGAAATTGCTGAGCCACACTTCAGTCAACTCTGAGACTTAGTTTCCTTTTTTGTAAATTGGTTTACTCTCACCTAACCCAAGGGTCATTTTGAGGATTAAATGTTTAACTTATGAATATAAGTTCATTCTTTTTATTAAAGTTGTTTTTAGGGGTGCCTGGGTGGCTCAGTTGGTGGTTGAGTGTCTGACCCTTGATTTCAGCTCAGGTCATGATCTCCAGGCTCATAGGATGGAGCCCCACATCGGATTCTGCACTGAGCATAGAACCTATTTGGGATTCTCTTTCTCTGCCTCTGCCTCCCTCTCATGTTCTCTCTCTAAAATGAAAATAATAAAAATTCAAGTCTTGAAAAATAATTTTAAAAAATTCTCTTCACTTTCCTTAGGATCGTTTTTATTTCTCCATATTTGTTTTCTGTATTAAGATGTCTGATGTGCAGAAGAATAAGTCGAACAACTATTGACATTCCTCTCTTCTGCCCTCAGTTCCATCCTGTTTCTCTTGGGCAGATCCAGACTACTCTGGAGAATGTTGGGGCTCCATATTAGTCTGCCCTCCCTCTTCCGTTTTTTCTTTGCTTAGCTTTCCTTTCCTTTCTTTCCTTTCCTAAGCCAGCTGGGTGACTGGCTCCGTGAGGCAGGGGTCAGCATGGCTGAGGGGTAGAGCTGCTGAGGTGTGAAGATGCCGGAAAAGGATGAGAGCTCAGGCTGGACCACGGCAGAGTCTAGGAGCCAAATGCCAATCGTCATGCAGGCCTGGCATGGATGCTTTGAGCTTTGATGCCGAAGCACCAAATGGTTTGAATGAATCCCCAGTGAGGGTTCATTACCAGATTCTCAAGAACCTTAAGGAACAGGCCTGGAGGGTGGCTGGGGGTGTGCTGAGGTTTGCCAGATGAGGCAGCAGCCTGGAGTGGGGGCTTGGTCTCTGCTTTGGTTACCTCAAGCCCTGGTCGGCACAGTTCTTAGGGGGCAAGCTTGGTCAAAGCCAAGTAGAGGCGAAGGATTAGTTTCCAGGTTTCTTTTTTTTTAAGTTTACTATTTATTATTTATTTTGGAGAAAGTGGGAGAGAATGTGAGCAGGGGAGGGGCAGAGAGAGGCGGAGAATCTCAGGAAGGCTCTGAGCTGTCAGTGCAGAACCCTACATGGGGCTCAAACTTATGAAACTATGAGCTCATGACCTGAGCTAAAATCAAGGGTTAGAAGCATAACTGACAGAGCCACCCAGGTGCCCCTAGTTTCCAGTTCTTGTATGTCATATTGTTTTGCAACATTCCAATATGTTAACCTGTTAAAGTCCCCTGTTAAACGTGAGCATGTATGACACAGATAGGCGCTTTAAACCTTCTTTCATAGCAGCACTGTCAACAATAGCCAAAACATGGAAAAAGCCTAAATGTCCATCACCTGATGAGTGGATCAAGAAGATGTGGTTTATATAAACACAATGGAGTACTACATGGCAATGAGAAAGAATGAAATATGGCCATTTGTAGGAAGGTGGATGGACCTTGAGGGAGTCATGCTAAGCGAAATAAGTCAGGCAGAGAAGGACAGAAACCATATGTTTGCACTCATAGGTCTAACAGGAGAACAGGAGAAACCTAATGGAGGACCAGGGGGAGGGGAAGGGGGAAAGAGAGTTGGGGAGAGAGAGGGACGCAAAACCTGAGAGACTATTGAATACTGAAAATGAACTGAGGGTTGAAGGGGGAGGGGGGAAAAGAGGTGGTGGTGATGGAGGAGGGCACTTGTGGGGAAGAGCACTGGGTGTTGTATGGAAACCAATTGACAATAAACTACTTTAAAAAAAATAAAGACAATATGGATAAAAATAATAAAAAAATAAAATGTACACTGCAATATTAAAAATAAATAAATAAATAAAAATAAACCTTCTTTCTCTCCCTTGAAATTCATCGCATTCTCCATAGATCATATCTTAGCATCTTAAATATGTTCTGAAGGGAAGGATTAAAGCAAAACTGCAGGCTGTAGCCTCAGGCCACCTCCGATTAAATGACAACACTTGCATTGATGTTATAACTCGAGGTATGGATTTGAGATGGCTCAGAAAGCTAACCTCTGATTCCAGGGCTCGGCACAGGCCCTGAGGCGGTGTAAGTTAGACAGCAGGTTAAAACGGGTCCTGGTCCTTTCCTTGTAGCACTTAGTGCTATACATATGGATGTCCCTTAACCACTGAGATGGGGAAGGAACAGGGACTTTCACTGAGACCTTTAAAGAGAGATGATACAAGCTGCTACTAAGGACTTTAGAGTAGCTAGCACCTACTCCTAGCCTTGTGTCTTCATACAACTGCATGCTTTTCTCTTCATTCATCTGTTCTAGTGTCTGAGTAGGCTAGTATCATCTCTATAGACTGGAAGTCCAGAAGGCAAGGACTGCATGGGGTCATTTCGCCTTCCCCTGATCCTCACAGGCATCTGATGTGTTTACTAAACACTTTTCAGTATATTTTTCAGTATAGTGAGAAAGAGGAAACATGGCAAACCCAAGCTTAGCCCTTTGATCTCTCAATATTCCCTGAGAACCTCTGCAAATGAATCCATGCTGTTCATTATGCTCCACCAAGGAACACGATGAGCTGTTCTCTGAGGCCAGATTTTCAACCTACGATTCTCTGAGAATAGTTCCCATATTGTGGAAGAGATGACTATCTGGTCCAATGAGTCAAGAAGGATAAAAGCACAATCCATTTGAAAAAAAAAAAAAAAGAAAAAAGAAAAAAAGGACATGGTTTGGTGGCTAAAGAATGAGAATCCGGTTTTTATCCTGGATGTGACATTTCACTCAATGTCTTAGGCATCTTATGTTACAGAAAACTTAGGAAATGTTACAGCTGCCTAGGTGCTGGGTTGTTCCCAAGAGTTATGTCTTCAATATGCTTTGGTTTTAATTCAGAGTATGGAATCACATAGCTACAAATGCTGATGTAAGTCTTTTGGCTTTTCAATTGAATTTAGGAAACTTGAGACTTCCTTGCGTTTCATTTCTATGCTATCCTTAGAACCACATGCTACTCCCCTGCATCTTGCTCTGATCACACAAAGAACTCTCTCAACATTACCCCTGACTCTTCTGCCTCTTTTGTCCCAGGGAAACAAAGCTGTGAATTGCTTCCTCTCCTATTTCTTTCTTGTTTTATTTCAATGTCTGTTTATACAACCAGTGTTTACACCCAGAGAATTCTCCCATATTTCCCCCCATAACTCTCCCCTTACCTGTAACTGTCCTGTTTTATTCCACTTTTCAGATTTCCTTCACTCATTTAAAATCATTTAAAACATTTACATTTATGGACTTAGGCATGAGAAAACTACCTTTCACCAGCCTTGACAAAAATATCTTTCACTGATTTCATACTTAGCACATTGCCCACCACATACTACCTGATCTGTAAATATTGTTTGAATAAATAAATGAATACCTACTCCTTTATCAAAAGAACCTGATTATAAGATGAGAAATGTGAATGGCATATGCATGCTTGCTCAATGGGACAATAACCGTATCACATCCAAGTGGCAGAGGACCCTCTGCCATGCAAGAAGCATATTGTTGTTTCTGTGTGGAATGCCCTCAGCTCCACTCAGGGACTCCCCAGTTCCTCACCCCTGACCACTTCCTGCCAGTCTTTTAAACCTTTATTTAGGGTCACCCTTCAGAAGGCCTTGCCTAGCCACCAAGGCTGAGTGAGGATTTCTCCTAAGGGCTTCCAGGGCTTACACTGAATAGCTCTGTGTATCTCTGTTAACTTCTGTCTCTTTCCCTTCATCCCAGAAGACCAACTTACTCTTTCCTCACTGGATCCCCAGTGCCTACCAAGGGTCCTGGAACATGGAAAGCAAGCAATGCAAGTTTGTGGAATAAATGAAGCTGGTAGGGATGACTTCTGAGAAGTGGGAGTGAGTGAGAAGGAGGATTGGAAGCCTTTTAGAAGAATGACAAAGAGATTGGGAAATGCTTATTAGGATGTGAGTGAGACCATATCTAAAGGCCCTGAGAATTTTTCAGGAGATGAGGGAAGCTCTCTCAAAGTTAGACACTGGCAGGTGAGGGTCGAAGAGAGTGCGGCCCATTTATTTGGGTGACACTAGCATAGGCTACCTGGGTGTTTCTTCTGTGTTGGTCTTTCTGTCCCCACTATTTACTGCAATGTGGAATTGTCTTCTTTTTTCCTGCTGTGAATGATCCAAAATATCTTAAGCTCCTTCGGGCAGGAAAGTACAATGTTCTGGAGTCATGTTATGCATGGTTCTGTGGGCCAGGTGCTGGCCAAGATCTGTTTCCTCCTTGACCAGTGTTTCCCAATTGGCTTCCTTTAGGGACAAGGGGGACATCTTTTGTAATCACAGGACCTACATTCCAGAGGTAAGTTTTTCTGGCAAATGATTATTACAATTATGTTTGCCATGGATATTTTATAGTTAAAGCCCATAATTCTGTTCCCTAATGGTTAGAGGTTTAGGTGGGATGGCTTACATATATCCTGACTGGGCTTCTTTCTTTTAGCCTCAGTTTCTTTCTGTAGGAGTCAAAGAGCCCGCAGTGGCTGCTCAGGACCAAGGATGCTGTCAGGTGTCCACACTGGCTTCACAAAACACTTGGTGAATACGTCAGGGAGAGAGGCTGTATTTGGCCCCACAGGAACTCCATCACTTGAATATTCAGAGTGTACCTTCCTTTGGAGTTCATGAATAATTTAAAATTTTCATCTCTTCTGTATATTAATTACTTGCCTATTTTCAAAAGCTTAAATGACAACCAGCTCAGGCATCCTGTCCTCTGCGGCAGGCCTCTGAGAGAGAGTATGTCAGAGAAACTTAGTTTGGAGCCCCACTGACTTTTCTGACATTAAAACACACACACACACACACACACACACACACACACCCCTCCTCTCCAATTCTTTTTTTAAAGTTCAGGGAACTTGAAATGCTAAGATGCCCAGAGACACAGACTATAGGACTTAAAATTTTAAAAGGCATTCCAGAGCTTCTAAGAGACAAATCTGGCTTTGGAGTAGACAATTCTTATTTTTTCCATAATCCACATATCCAGTCCCTAGTCACAGTCAAAATTAATTTGTATTAAAAAATACAAAGTCAAATATGAAGTCATGAAATAATCAATTCCCTTTCAACCTGTATTCTCTTGCTCCCTGCGTGAGATCCTGGGCTGTTTCCCTAGCACTGCTCCAGCCACTGTGGTCTTGACTAACTCAGAAAGAAAATTTCTCTGGGGCTTCTCTTTACTGCCCTAAGACTCTAATTATACGAGAAGCCAACAGTGCAGAATATTTGAGCTTGCGTTTCCTGACTTCGCTGCCATGGAGAGAATTTGTATGTGTGGACACAAATTTGGATTCATCTACATCAGTAGTTCCCTAGGGGCCCGCGATGAAGGTAGGTGTGTGTGTGTGTGTGTGTGTGTGTGTGTGTGTGTGTCTGTGTGTCTGTGTGTCTGTGTGTGTAAGGGAGTGTTATGAGTACTATTTTCAAGACTTCAAAAAGCTTGATGGAAACAGCTCATGTGTGTGAAATCAAATTATACAGTCTAACTAAACAATGTGTTTCTTGGCTGTGGACTAGAATTTTATTTGGAGAAGCTGGATATAGAAAGGGTGGATACATTTTCAAGCCAGAAAGATTTGGGTTCAACTTGCAGCTCAGTCATTTTCCCACTGTGTGACCTTATGCAAGTTATTAACTGTTCTAAGTTTTCTCACTGGGCAAGTGGGAATAATACTCACCAGGCTGAACAGTTGTGAGATTGAGTAGAATTCTATTTGTAGAATGTCTGGTACACAGTGGGCACTCAGCAAGTAGTAGTTATGGTTATTATGGTTATTTTGGTGACCATTGTTCAAAAAGTACAGTAATGCATCACTTTCTGATCAGAAGCTTCAATAACAGAACACTACCTCTTATTGTTCTGTCTGTTCTAGGTCCCTAGTTAAGAGATTTTCATACATTATCTCACTGAATCCTCATAACAACTCCACAAGACAGGCGCTATTATTGTCCTCATTTACTAGAAAAGAAAGAAAGCACCCCAGAACCCTTAGTCTTAACCAGCATGATTAACTGATGTCCAGTCATACATATCTTTAGAAAATTACCCAAAATGGTGGGGGGTGGTGAGAAAGAGCAGCTATTATTTCTTAAGGTATGCTGTTTGCTATTTAAATTCTTTTAAAACATGAGGGCCACAAGGTAAAAAAAAAATACAGTGGGTCTTGGGTGATAAAAGGTTATGAATGGCTGCTTTAGTAAAGCAGAAATGCTCTTGTCTCTAGAATAGCTTGAAATAGGCATGAAAAAAAAGAAAACCCAGGACATAAAATGGGTTCAGATCAAGTTTTCTAAAGGAGAGAAAAATAAGAGCAATGGAGCCTCTGATACATTATACATTTGTAAACATGCTCTATGCCATGGAAAGTGGGACATCTTCTAAAATCAAGGCCAAAGATATTCACTTACAATAGTCAACTGCCAGCCAGGCTATTAACAAGCCACACATAAAATCACTAGACGTCAAAGAAGTATACTGAAAGTATTATTTATTAAATACTCCACAGCCTGAAATGTATGGGTAATCAATGTACATGTAACTAAACATTAGGGGAAAGGAATTACTAATTGTTACCTTCTGTATTCTTGAATGATTCAGTGGATTTCAGGATCACGGGATCTCTCGCAATGTGATGAGCACTGTTTTATGTAAGTTTTATGTAAATGGAATTATACAATATGCATCCTCTTTTCTCTGAATTTTTTCACTCAACCTAATTATTCTGAGATTCACTTATGTTTATTGCTTGTAACAAGAACTCATTCTGATATACTTTGTCACTGTTGCTGTTATGAACACTCATGAATCCGTCATTGCCTGGATATTTGTTTTCATTTCTCCTGGGTAAATAACCATCAGAATGGGTCATATGATAGGTGTATAGTTAACGTTTTAAGAGACTATCAAATCCTTCTCCAAAGTATTGTTACCTTTTCTCTTCCTACCAGCCGTGCATGAGGTTTTTCCAGTTGCCCCACGTCTCACTGATACTAGACATCATCAGTCCTAAGTTTTGGCAGCTAGTAGGTGAGAGAGGTCTCTCGTGGACTTAGTTTACATTTCCTCAATAACTGATGATGTTGAGAACTTCTTATGTGCTAGGTGGCTATTTATATATCTTCTTTGTAAAGTATCTGTTCAAATATCTTGCATATTTAAAAGATTGAAGTGTTTGATCTTCTTATGACTGAGTTATAAGTTTTCTTTATATGTTGTAGACACAAGTCCTTAAAATATATGTATATTTTTTAAAAATATGATATTTTATCCTACCCTGTGTCTTCTCTTTTTATTCTTAATGGTGTCTTTTGAGAAGCATATGTTATTAACTTTAATAAAGTTCAATTTATAAACTTTTTATTTTATTGCTCATGTTTTCTGTATTTTAACTAAGAAATCTTTAACTACTCCAAAATTATAAAGTTTTAACTTTGACATTTTGGCTTATGATTCTTTTTGATTTATTTTTTCTTTATTTGAGAGAAAGAGGGAGAGAGAGAGAGAGAGTATGCACTAACACACTCCTGTGTTATGACCTGAACTGAAACCAAGAGTCAGATGCTCAACTCACTAAGTCACCCAATTATCCCAATTTATTTTTTATGTATATTTAGCTATCTATTGCTGCATAACAAATTACTCTGAAATTCAGCAGATAAAACAAAAAACATTTATTATCTCACACAGTTTCTAAGAGTCAGAAATCTGGGCCTGGCTTAGGTGGGTGATTGCACCTCAGGGTTTCTCCTGAGGTTGCAGGCAAACTATTATTGGTCATGGCTGCACTCAGAAGCCTGACCAGGACGGGAAGATGCACTTTTAGGATGGCTCACTCATATGGCCATTGGTAGAGGGCCTCAATTCCTCATCAAATAAGACTCTCTGCCGGGCTGTCTGGGTCCTTTATAGCATTGCTGCTGGCTTACTCCAGAGCAAATGATCTAAGCAAAAATGAGTGAAGGAGGAAACCAATTTACCTTTTATAACCCAGTATCCAACGTTATATACCATCATTCTCTTAATTCTATTCATTAGAAGTTGAGTCTCTAAGTCCACTCCACACTCAAGGGAAGTGTGGAATTAATTTACAGTTTTTAAAACGGAGGAGTACCAAAGAGTACCAATTTGTGGACATACTTTGAACTACCACACGAGGTAAGGCTTAAAGTTCATTTCTTCCCTTCCCATGTAGATATCTAATTGTTCTACCACCATTTGCTGAAAAGATTCTCTTTTCCATATGGTTGGCATTTTTAGTCCTACTTTCTTTTCTAGATGAACATCATTAATGGTTATAAAGCAAAAGCAAAAGCAAACTAAATTCTTTAAAAACTTAAACCTACAGCAAAACTGATTAAAAATAAAGTGTGTATGTGGGTGTGTGCATACACACACATATATAAAGTTT
>NC_043703.1:63853188-63939787 GCF_006229205.1 Suricata suricatta | reverse complement strand
GAAACCTCCCAACTGCTCACGTGCCTCTGCCTGCTTGCATCGTCTTTTGAAATGTAACAATAATGCTGGAATTAATAACAGACAACAGAAGCCTTCTGAGTGCTGGTTTACATTTTTGGAGCAAACTCTAGGCTGCAAGAGGAATTTGGAAAAAAAAATAAGACCTTAGAAAGATGAGTGGAAATGTATGGTAATAATTAGGCAGTACAGAGCATAGAGGATTTCTAGACCTTTCAAACACCTCTTACTTGACAGTGACATTAATTTCATAAATTTGAGTAGGAGAAATAGACCTTCAAAGGGTAGGTAATTTTCTTTGATATTTATGGTAAGGTTTGGATTTGGCACATAATTTAACACATATTTATTTGTTGTCCACTATGCTATGGACTGGTGGTACAGGATAAGCACTTCAAAGTCCCCATTTTTACAAAATTAATATTCTATTAGGAAAGAGAGAAGCAGAAAAAGTTAATTTCAGGGGCGCCTGGGTGGCTCAGTTGGTTGAGTGTCCGACTTTGGCTCAAGTCACGATCTCAGAGTTGGGTTCCTGAGTTTGAGCCCTGCACCGGGCTTGCTGCTGTCAGTGCAGACTCGGCTTCCAATCCTGTCTCCCTCTCTCTCTGCCCCTCCCCTGCTCATGTGTTCACATTCTCTCTCAAAAAAATAAAACACTAAAAATTTCAATCAAATAGTAATAGGAATGAGGAAGCAGTGAGAGCTGAGATGCAATGAGAGATTGGGATGTGGGGTGGCACGGGTACATGTACGCTGAAGTCTAACCTGAAAACTTCTTTGATGAAGGGAAGGAGCAACCTCTGGGCTGTGTGTGTGTGTGTGTGTGTGTGTGTGTGTGTGTGTGTAGTGGGTGAGTGGACTGCAAGTGGTTTGTTACTGATGCAGCCTAAGGTGGAAGTCAGGAAGTTTGGAGATGAAGATCTAGGAAGAAGCACATCTCTGAGGAATCCTTCCTAGAACATCAGAGGATCTTAAAATTCATTTGCATTAGAGTCATTTAGAACCTGACAAACACTATCTCAGCCAGGTGATCAACGCTAATAGTGAGAAATCATGTTGGCAATATGTACCCTTGGTACGATGTGATGAAAATGGCGCTTTGTGGTCTTCTTCCCTAAAACCCAGAACCTGGGTCTAATCTTGAGAAAACACCAGAAAATTCCAGATTGAGAGACATTCTGCAAAACTCCTGACCAGTACTCTTAAACTGTCAAGGTCATCAAAAACAAGGGAAAAAAAAAAAAGAAATACTTAGGATTTTGCCCCTCTGGAGAGTGCTTCCCAGACCAAGAAACAGCATAATGTAGGAGCCCATTAGACATGCAGAATCTCTGCCACACAAGCAGAATATGGTTTGTTGGTTTGCTTGTTTAAGTAGGCTTCATGCCCAGTACAGAGCCCAACATGGGTGGGGCTTGAACTCAGAACCCTGAGATCAAGAGTCCAATGCTTAACAGAATGAGACACCTGGGTGCCCCAAAGGCACAGTATGCAGAGGTGAACCATATGTACAGTGGAGTTTGAGAGGTGTTCACTGAAATACCTTGTTGGAAAATGATTCTGTGATTCTCAGAGTTTGGTTCACTGGACTTGGGGTAAGGCCCTGAAGTCTGTATTGCTAACAAGCATCCCAAATGATCCTGTTGCAGGAGGCCCAGGATTTTAAAGATCATATCCAGGTCTTACCTAAGCAGTAAAATCAGGACCTCAGATGGATAAAATCCAGGAATTAGTATTTTAAAGCTCCCTGGGTAAAGATGTCAGTAAAATTGAAAACCAGTGAATTAAAAGTGGTTATAAGCAGGGATGTGACAGGGCCAGATTTTCATTTTTTATTTGTTTCACTTGTTTCATTTTGATTTAAACATTTTGATAATGTTTAAAAACAAATTCAACTGAGTAAATGTAAAGATCCGGCTGGTTTTGTTCAATGGATCCTGAATAGGGGCAAAGCCCCATCAAGCAAGTGAAAGGAGCTCTGAGAAAATGTACAAACTGAAAGGTTTTATGGGAAGGCAGGCGAGGGAAGGAAGAGAAGAAAAGAAAAGCAAGAGAGAAGGAGGGATTGTTACAGACTAGGTCACTTCCCTTAGGGGAAGGCAGGGGTCCTAAACAGATTATGTCACTACTGATGCTCAGAAAATTCCAGATTGGTTTAAAAGTCTACTCTTGGAAGAGGCTGAAACTGCAATTAGGTTAGTATTAAGTTTTGGTGAGGCTTAACATAAATGAATCTATTTTAGGCCCGTTTCTTTTTAACAATAGATATCTTTACTTTTTCCAAACTTTCACATCTATTGTCTCAATATTCCTTGATAAGACTACATGTGATATTGTGATTTCTAATAAGACATGAATATTTGGTCTTATCCACTGTCTCTGGCATACTATTCTTAAAGCTCTTGCAATTTCCTATATAGGAGTCATAGGGGCATCTTTGGTATAATATTTAGTTTTGTTCCTAGTTCCTGAAATAGAGAGGTAAAGGTGAAATGGAACTCTTTTGTTATTCATACGTAACAACCCCCTTTCCTTTTTTTTTCCTTTCCTTTTCTTTATTTTTTTAAATGTTTATTTCTTTCTGAGAAAGAGAGAAAAAAAAGCAGGAGCAGGGGAAGGGCAGAGAGAAGGGGGGACAGAGGGTCCTAGGTGGGCTCTGTGCTGTCGGCAGTGAGCCCAATGCAGGGCTTGAATGCATGAACCAAGAACTGAGCTGAAGTTGCACACTCAACCAAGACACCCAGGCACCCCTTTCTTTCTTCTTTCCTTCCTTCCTACCTTCCTTCTTTCCTTTCATGTTTATTTTTTAGAGAGAGTTTGAGCACAGGAGCTGGGCAGGAGCAGGAACAGAGGCAGGGTCACAGAGAATCCAAAGCCGACTCCACATGACGGGAGGGAGCCCAATGCAGGGCTTGAATTCACAGAGCCATGAGATCATGACCCGAGAAGTCAGAGGCTCAACCACCCGAGCTACCCAGGTGTCCCCATAGCAAGTCCCTTTCCACCACACCTTAGTTTGTGTCAGTGAGGTGAATTTTCAAAAAGTCCCTAGGGATGAGGGAGGGGTGGCTGCCAGAAGAACCAACCATGCGATAAGAGGGTTGGAACTTTCAGCCCTCTGACTTTTAGGGAGGGGAGAAGGCCCAGAGCTAAACTTAATCTCCAATGGGCAGTAAATCAGTTAATCATAGCAATGTAATGAAGCCTCAGTAAAAGTCTCAAAAGGAGAGTGTCCAGGATGGTGAACAGGTGGAGGTGCTGGGAGAGTGGTGCACCCAGACAGGATCCGGAAACTCCATGCCATACCTCACATGCTTTGCCCTACGCTTCTCTTTCATGCAGGCTGTTTCTGAATTACATCCTTTTATAACAAACTGGTGCAGGGGTTCAGAAAGAGTCAACCCAAGATGTACTGTTTTCATATGCTGGTTATTTTGAGCTGAAAACAATTAGGGCCCAAAAGACTCAGGAAGAAACTTTAACCTTCCACCTAACTAATAATTTAGATAGAGAATCTGCTTTAGGAAAAGAGCTATTACCATAGATAACTATGGTTATAACATGAACTAGGTGTGGTAGACCGGAGAAACCTAGCAAGGCCTGTTTGATAAGTCTTCTCTATGTCCCATTGTTTCTGGATGGCCTAGTAACCACTTGCTTACTAAACATTTACTCTTTCCAATTTCCTGTGAATTGTCTTCCTTTCCTTTGAACTCCAGGCCCCCATACCATTCTTCTTACTTCAGGATGACATATATACTTCATTTTGCCCTTTTATATAATCTCATGGTATATGGATTCCCTATAAGTATGTAATTAATTTTTTTAAGTTTATTTACTTGGGGGGGGGTTAGGGAGGAGCAGAGAGAGAGGGAGAGAGCATCTTCACATTGCTTGGAGTCTGATGTGGGGCTTCAATCCACAAACCATGAGATGCTGACCTGAGCCAAAAACAAGAGTCAGATGCTCAACCAATTGAGCCACCCAGGCATACCTTTATGTAATTAAGGTAGATTTTCTTCTATTAATCTGTTTCATGTCAATTTCATTCTTAGACTAGCCAGAAGAATCTTAGAAGGTAGAAGAAAACTATCCCTCACCCCAACACAGTAATCTAGTAAGTCAAATACCTGAGTTCTGTGAGCCTCCTCTAACAAGTAAATCAAATCTCAGGACTGGGTGGTGGGAATCTCTAATTTACAGCCAGTTGGTCAGAGGTACAGGTGATAACCTGGACTTGTCAATGGAATCTAAAGTATGTGTTTTGGTCGGGGGGGGGGGCGGTATTGCAGTCTTGTAGGACTGAGTCCTCAAACAGTGGGGTCTGCACTAACTCCATGTAGATAGTGTCAGAATTGAGTTACCTTGTTGGACACCCAGCTAGTGTCACAGTTGCTTGGTGTGGGGAAAACCTCCCATACATTTGGGAACCATAAGCGTCAGAAGCAAAGTAGGTGATACACAGTAAGAGTTTTCCTTAATAGTGTGGAAATAATTCTATTAGGCTACAAAATCTTGCCAAGAAAACTTACTAGGTATAAGGACATTAATTAGCTTCAAAAGGTGATTTCATATACCACCATTATCTGCTGTGATTTGAATTCTAAATAGAGATACAGGGGATAGTTCTGGGGACAACTGAAAAGTATTTCTAGGATTCCTATTTCACAAATGTTAGACAGCTGTCTTTTATATTCTCCAGCTGAGATATCGTGAGAAGAATTCAGCCAGCCTCAGAATCTATCTCTGCCAAGTCTGTGTGATTTGAGATGGGATTAACTACTGACTTCAGTTAATTCATCTCTAAGATGAGAACATCTTCATCACACTGTGTGGTTGTGAGAACAAAATAAAATTGTACAGTTCTCATAAAAGCAAGAATTCTAAGTATTAGCATATGAAATAAGCAAAGTTCAAAAATACTATACATAGGCCCTAACTCTAACAAAAATAACCTTGATATTAGGATTAAGATAACCACAAAGGCTTATGAAGTATCTGGTACTGGGGTAAGGACTTTACTCTCTTTGCCTCATTTAGTCCTTGTAATGACTTATTAAGGCAGTTCTTTTCATTATTCCAATTTTACTGAGAATATGAGTAACTTATCCATGCTCACATAGCTAGGAATGGTGGAAAAAGGACTGGAATCCAACTCTGTTTGATTCCAAATCCTACATGTTTAAGCAATTTTCTATAATGTTTCCTTGGGTTTCATTTAAGCTTAATGTTTAGGATGTGTACACATCACCTTCACTTGGGATAAATCTTGAATGGTAGTTCCACTTAACATTGGCTAAAACAAAAGCTTAGTCCATAAACTCTATACCCAAGAAAGGAAGCTCTGACCACAGAAAGTCTGGCTGGGACCTGAGACCCAAAAGTCCATTGAAGCAGAAAAGACCCCAAAAGATAGATTACTTCACACTCCAGCTGATTACAAGTAATCTAAAAGCAATGACTATGCTATTTAATTTACCTAAGTACATTTATGGACAGACTTACTACTTACTGGCCTATTCTGATGTTGGCAGGGAAACTAGAGTTTCAAGGACTAGAGGCCCATTAGCAGCCAATGGGCATGTCTCCAGAGCCAGAAGTCAGCCAGGATCAGATCAGTAAGGGTGGGAAGGGAAGAGCTTGCCAACTCCCACGGAGCACACAGAGGCTCTGACAGCAGGCTGGAGAAAACCAGCAGGATTCTAGGGACTGCCCAAGAGGGAGGTAGAGGTGGTCAATCAGACAAATAGCACTAACATTCTCATGTTGAGGGAAATGAATTATTCAATTTGCAAACTCCTTCAGACTTCAGCCAAACTGATGCTGAAGCAACTCAGTTTTCATCTCTGGGAACAACACAGCAGTATGAGGCACCTGGGCTTCTCCGATACGGTAATACAATGTATGCTGTCCCCATGGCCGCCCTGGGAAGCAAATAGGGCAGCTGCTCTTCCCATGTTAATTAATCAGTCATTACATCTTCTATGCATTCCAACCAGGCACACTGCCATCATTGGTGTGTGCAGTGCTTCTGATACCCTGCCAGTTTGTTAACCACTGCTGGCCTCACCCCTAGAGTATCTGATTCACTAGGTTGACATAGGGCTTGAGAATTTGCATTTCTCTCAAGTTCCAAGGTGATGCTGATGCTTCTGGTCTGGGGAACACACTTTGAGAATTACTGGTGTAGTGGTTACTGTTCTCAAGTGCCCAGATGCCCTATGGGACTAAAGGACTTATTCCTCCACCTTATGGGGATGCCGCTTACTATAGCTGCTGTCCCTCATGTTAGCCCCTCCAGGAATTACCCATAGCTGAAGGAAGCTTCCTTGCCTAAGGTCATGCCCCTTCCCTGGGCAGCCTGCATACAAGGGCTGATAGATGCAGGGCCCCTTCCCTTCAGGGTGAAGACTCACCCTCATCCTAGTGTCAGAGTCCCTGAGGGGTTATCGACAGCCCTTCTCATAACTACACTACAAATCCACTTTTCCCTGGGCTCCTATCTCTGGCCACATAGGAGCTCCTTTACGACCACCATCAAAAAAGGACAAAAAACTGAGCTTGGTTCATGGACAGTGTTAAAAAATGAAATGAGGCATATTAAAATGTTTATGTTTATTTGAGCAAAAACGGACCTAAATTGGGTAGAGCCAAATTGGAGCACTCTACCAATAGGAGCTAGGGGAAAGACCGATACAGAGAAAATACAGAAGCAAAGAAAGTAAATTGTTTGATTGGTTATAGCTTAAAGCCTACTTCCTGTCTGTGTGTAGTACACCCTAGATTTCATTTTTTTTTTAACCTTTCAGCAATTTACAGGCTTAGGTAAGCCATCAGAGCAGTAGAGCCACTTAGTCTAATGGCCTCCTGTTTAATTACTTTAACAAGGGGTTTGCTTGGTGGGAAGGAGCAAGACAAAGATCAAGCACAGGGGCAGGAATCCCACTCAGGGATTACCTGGAAACACTGGCAAAGGAAAATCCTCCCAATGGTCAGAATCCATTGACAAGAACAAATTATATAGCCAAGCCCCAAGTCAATGGGGCAGAGCCGTAGACTCTGCTTCTATGAGAAGCCCGAAAAATACACAGCAGAGTCTGGTGCATGGTTTTATTACAGGACATTAGTGAAGACTTGAGAACAATGTAATCTGTCCCAGGTTGGATGGACAGTACAGATACATGAATATTTTTTTAAAAATATTTTTTAAAATGTTTAACATTTATTTATCATTGAGAGACAGAGAGAGACAGAGCATGATCATGGGCTGGGCAGAGAGAGGGGTGAGACACAGAATCTGAAGCAAGCTCCAGGCTCTGAGCTGTCAGCACAGAGCCTGACACGGAGCTGGAACTCACAAACCATGAGATAATGACTTGAGCCGAAGTCAGAGGCTCAACTGACTGAGCCACCCAGGCGCCCCTAAAAAAATATTTTTAAGAGTGCATAGGAAGCATGATGATGTAGACTTATAGGTTATTGCAGGGTCTGGGCACCTGTCCCAGTCAGGAGTGATTAGCAGAATAAGGAAAGCTTCTGGTAGGAAGGCATGTCTGAAATAAAACATTAAGATAACCCCAGGCAAATTAAGGTGAAGGATGGAGATCTGTGGAGGTCAGAGATGAGGTTAGAAAAATAGAGAGAAGACTAGGTTGTGCTGAATCCCAAAAGCCTCAAAAAGGAATTGGAAATTTGTTCCAAGACATTGGAGAGCTATTGAGGGGTATTAAGCAAGGTTTGTGATTAGATATAGGTTTAGAAGTAATTTTTCTGGAAGCAATGTGGGGAATGGGTTGAAGAGGAAAGACTGGTGAGGAAATAGAGAAGCAAATTTGTAAGTTCTGGCAATACAGGCAAGAGATAGAGCAGTAGGTCCTCATCCTTAAGAGCTCAGACTTCCTGACACAGAAAGACTGGGTCTGACTCCCAGCTTGTGGGACCATGGATGAGTTAGCCATACTAAACTTTGGTTTTCTCATCTATAAAGCAAGTATAGTAATAGCACCTACTGATAGAGCTTCTGTGATGATTAAACCAGCAAATGTCTAGAAGGGGACTAATTCAGTGTGTGGACTAATAAGCCCTTCTGTGTTAATTGTCATTATTATTCCTGGAGGGTATGAACTAGTGTAGAAGTCAAAGGTCTTGAGAAGAGGGAACTGCCACCTTCCAAGAATGTATCTAATGCATACAAAAAGGACATTAAAGGATCATCCAGAGCATGAGTAAGGGAGTACAGTGGGTTCAGGCCCATAACCTAGCTCTGCTCTTAGGAATTTCCATCCCTTGATTCAGCAATATTCCCTGAGCATTTACACTGTGCAGTGCAGTGGGATCGAGTTGTGACATGCACATGAACTGACTCTTGTGCTAAGTGGTCTCCCCTCAGGGACTATGGCCTTGAAAACATCACTGTAGACTGACAGTACTTGCTTAGCAATATCTTCATTTCCATCAAGTGGGAGCTTTACTATCCTAATTCATGTTTTCTTGATAGTCAACAGAAAAGATAAATATATTTCTTCCTCCTTTAAAAATCACCTGTGGGAGGGCTGTAACTATTTGAAGATGTAAAGGTGTTGCTTGGAATTCAAAGCCTTTCAGTTGTTTGTACTTACAGATGGTTCAAATCTTAAAAGCAACCATAGAAGTAAATGCATTGAAGTGAGCTGCTATTGATCTACACGCATTTGCAATGTCCAATCCGTTTAAATTGCTCATGGCCCATTCAGTGTAATTCTAAGTGGTTTTGCATTCTGTATATGTAGGTACATTGTTGGGACTTGTAGAAAATAGATAGGTTGACATGATCTACAGTAAAACTTTTCTCATTTTAGGAGGGTTTCTTATTATGTACCTGCATATTTGGTTCTGTAATCTTTCCACAGGAGCCAAGTATTGCTCTCTGCTGGTACAAGTACGGATTCCTGTATCTGTACTATAGGCATCTATGAGACGTGAATGATATCAAACTTAATTGTAGGTACTAAAACCCTTCAATTACCATGTTACCTGTGATAATACATTAGTTTACAATTCTGTAACAAGTAAGCTGGCTGGAACTGTGTAGATTATATCTTAGCCCAACTTTCTTTCCTGGTGAGGAAGGGGTTTAGGAGACTAAGGGCAATAGAAATGTCTTTAGCCTCTGCGCACGCCATTCTCTCGGTCTGCCTGGTCATTCCAGCCTCCTACACAGCTTTTTGAATTCTGCTTACATGCAAAGCACAGCTCAAATTCCACCATCCCTAGGCAGACTGCAGTGCTTCTTTCTCTTCCTACAATACTCAGACCATCTCTATGCTAGAGAGGAAAAGTATGGAGACAGGACTAGAGACCAGTGTGAAATAAGCAAAGACTAATTTATAGCAATGGCTATTTATTCAGAGCTTGCTATAGTAAGAGAGTCAGCCATCACTGTTTGCACAAAGTCAGGCAGAAAAGTGGGAAAGCTTTATAGTGAAAAAAAGGGAAGGCTGCGGGGTGCCCTTACTGGAGGCTGTTGGCATGGGGGAGCTGTAGGTGGGCTAACTAGAAGTGTGTCATTCTATGTGATTTGGTAGGGTCCTAAATTGGAAGTAGGGACAAAATTAGGGAAGCTTTCATTATTAATCAAATTTGGCTGTTTTGGGCCCACTGTTAGAGAGGTTATGGTTAGGCTTCCTGGACTGTTGCTAGAGATAATGTCCTGACTTCTACAAGTCTGACTTGCAGACAGCAGACCATCTTCCTGGGCTGGTTACTGCAGATCATCGGTTGCTTTTCTGGACCGACTGCGGCAGACAGTGAGTCAGAGTTCTGTTCTTACATATGGTCTAGCCATTGTCCATTTGTACATTTAGTCTCTCATCAGGCAGGAAGCTCACATTAAGGCCCAAGTGAATTACTGAGATCAGTGAGAACAGAGAGGAAGAGATAAAAGGACAGGATACGGGGACAGGTGAGGCTGAGGGGAGACTTCAAAGACCAGGATAATGGGTAAAGCTCTACTGCTCCCAGACTGCCTGCATGTAACTCCTGGCTCTGCCAGTTACCTACTAAACATGAAGATAATAATAGTACCTACTGCATAGTGTGCCATTATATTACATATAAATTAAATTAGCTATTATATGTAAAGTGATTAGAACAGTTCTTGACCCAAAGTGAGTGCTGGCTGTTCTTAATACCCTGGAGCACAAGTCATTAGCTGACAGCCTATTGAACAGGCTTTGAAGCAAATAATAAAACGTTAGACCTCCTGGTGGTATTCAGGAATGAGATTGCTTTTTTCCAGGATCTTGTATACACCTAAAGGTATCACAGAATGTACCGGGTGTGTGCGTGCTAAGGATTGAATGTCTGCAGACCCTCAGTATTCATATATTGAAGCCCCAAGTGTAATAGTATTTGGAGGAGAGGCCTTTGGGAGGTAATTAGGCTGCTTAGTCACAGTCACAGGGTGGGCCTTCCATGGTGGGATTAGTGCTCTTAGAGACCAGAGAGCTTGCTCTCTCTCTCTTTCTCTCTCTGAATATGCACACCAAAGAAAGGCCATATGGGGACATAACAAAAGGTGGCCATCTGTAAACTAGAAATGGGTTCTCACCAGACACTAGCATCTGCCAACACCTTGATTTTGGACTTCCCAGCTTCCAGAACTATTCGAAATAAATGTTGGTTGTTTAAGTCACACAGTCTGTGGTATTTTGTTATAGTAGTTTGAACTAAGACAGTATTTTTTGCTGTGCTGGTTAAGCTGACTTCTTGTAATGGTTACTGTAGGGTCTGTGGTTTTTGTTTTCCTGTTTTTTTGTTTTTTCCTTCTCCCAAGGAATTACTAACTCTACTCCTCAGGCAAATAGTATTATTGGTCTAAAAAACTAAATTGCCAGAACGATGAGTAAAATGTAAAATGAGTGAAAAAATAAAAATATTGACAATATTAATCATAAGATATTTTACTTGTGTTTAGTGCTTTACGGCGTACAAATAATTTTCTGTTCGTGATCTCAGGCAAATAAAAATAATTATTTTTGACTGCTAAGCATGCAGGGCCTAGATATATCCTAAATTACAAATTCATTCAACTGCTTCTGATACCTGGCTTTCAGTAATTAGTATCCTAACACTTTAAATTTACACTGATTTTCTTGACTGCCATTTCTAGGTAGAATCTGATATATTTTTCAAGTATGACTCATAAGCATATATTAATGCTAATGAGCTATTTACTAGCCTTGAATATTATTAAAACACATTGTCTCACCTATATTTGTTTGTTTACATAAGACCTACTTTGCTGTAGTGAAAGGAAAAGATTCTGTGTAAACATGGACTTTCTTAAAGTGCTATGTTCTACTTGTGCTGAAGTGGCATGGATTTTTAGGAGATTTCTCCAAGAGCAAAAGAGCTGATGGGTGCCATTTCTCCACCTCCCAAACTTAGACAGCCAGACACCTGTTTGGAAGCAGTGGAAACACTGTAAATGTACCTAGCAAACATAACATACCCTGCCCCCACATTCTTCTGCAGATCTGTCCCATCCAACCTGCCCCAGTTGGCAGGAGTGGCTCCAAAGTGGCACCTGCCACATCTCATCCTGCAAGCAGCCCCTGCAGAGACCAGCACCACCCCAATGTCACTCCTGCTGTGAGAAGAGGGGAAGATAACCACACACACCAGTACACTAGTAGTCCCAGAAGCTGAACCTTGTTACAGGCAGTACAGAGAGAGTGCCTACCAATCAGTGTCTGCAAGCCTAGAATGACTGGGGGCAGGCACCTGGTCTGACTGCTGGCCCATCCACCAAGGAAAGCCTGTTAGGGGACAATGTATGAAGAGGGCATGGCAGTTCAGTGCAAGCCAAGCCCCAGGAAAAGGGCTGAGGGCAGGCATGTGGTCTGATTAATGATACTGCCCAACTACAATGGCCCACACTGGCATCAGACCAGCACTGTAACAGCAGAGGGACCAATCCTGACCCACAACAGTCAAGGTGGGCCATTGTAGCTAACTGGACTGAAGGCAAATGAGGCTCAGCCACAACAGTAGGGTACATGCTGTCTACATAGAAGACACCCCTGAAGCGCTTCATCCTGATGAACAGGGGATATAGCACTACAGGGCACCACAGGACCTACTCTTGATAAGTCAACTGCGTGCAAGAGCAGGAGACGTAACTGACTTTCCTGATACATCTAAACAAACACAGAGATTACACAAAATGAGGAAATGGAGGAATACGTTCTAAAGGAAATAACAGGACAAAATCACAGCAAAAGAGCTAAATAAAATAGAGATAAGCAATATGTCTAATAAAGCATTCAAAGTAATAGTCCTAGGGGTGCCTGGGTGGCTCAGTCAGTTAAGTATCTGACTCTTGACTTCAGCTCAGGTCATGATCTCATGGTTTGTGAGCTCAAGCTCCGTGCTGGGCTCTGTGCTGATAGTTCAGAGCCTGGAGCTTGCTTCAAACTCTATGTCTCTCTTTCTCTCTGCCCCTCCCCCATTTGTGCTCTGTGTGTGTTTCTCGCTCTCAAAAAATAAATAAACATTAAAAATTTTTAAGAAAAACAATAATGATCTTAAAGATACTTAATGGACTTGAGAAAAGAGTGGAGGAACTCAGGGGACCCTTCAACAAAGAGGTATCAAATACAAAACAGAACTAGATTTTAGAACTCAATAAATG
The DNA here is from genome assembly GCF_006229205.1 of Suricata suricatta. Classification (NCBI taxonomy): domain Eukaryota; kingdom Metazoa; phylum Chordata; class Mammalia; order Carnivora; family Herpestidae; genus Suricata; species Suricata suricatta. The sequence continues at coordinate 63,927,096 of NC_043703.1, read as the reverse complement.
AAATAAAAAATATACTGCAGATTCGAGGAGGCAAAATAATGGGTTGGTGAGCTGGAAGACAGGCTAATGGAAAGCAACCCAGCTAAACAACAAAAAATAAAAAGAATAATAAAAATTGAGAATATGTTAAGGGAACTCTGCGATGTCATCCAGCATAATGACATTCGCAATATGAATCCCAGGAGAAGTCAGGGAAAAGAGAAAATAACACTTATTTGAAGAAATAATAATTGAAAAACTTTCTTAATCTGGGGAAGGAAACAAACATCTAGGTCCAGGAGCCACAAAAAGCCCCTAACAAAATTAAACCAAGGAGGTCCATATCAAGAGACATAATACTCAAAATGGCAAAAAGCAGTGATAAAGAGAGATTTTAAAAACAGCAAGACAAAAGAAAACAGTTACATACAAGGGAAACCCCATAAGGCTATCAACTGACTTTTTAACAGAAACTTTGCAGGCCAGAAAGGAGTGGGTGACATAGTCAAAGTGCTAAAAGGAAAAAACTAAAACAAAACCTGTAATCAAGAATACTCTATCCATGGGGCGCCTGGGTGGCTCAGTTGGTTAAGCATCCGGCTTCAGCTCAGGTCATGATCTCGAGGTTCATGGGTTCAAGCCCCACATCGGGCTCTGTGCTGACAGCTAGCTCGGAGCCTGGAGCCTGCTTCAAATTCTGTATCTCCCTCTCCCTCTGACCCTCCCCTGCTCGTGCTGTCTTTCTCTGTCTCTCAAAAATAAATACAAAACATTAAAAAAAAAAAGAATACTCTATCCAGCAAGGCTATCATTCAGAATAGGAAGAGAGATAAAGAGGTTCCCAGAGAAACAAGAGTTTAAAAAATTCATCACTACTAAACCAGCCTTGTAAGAAACATTAAAGGAAATTATTTGAATGGAGAGAAAAGGCCATGGGGCACCTGGGTGGCTCAATTGGTTAAGCACTTGACTTTGGCTCAAGTCATGAATTCTCGGTTTGTGAGTTTGAGCCCTGCATCAGGTTCTGCACTGACAGTGCAGAGACTGCTTGGGATCCTCTGTCTTCCTCTCTCTCTGCCCTTCCCTTGCTCTCTCTCTCTCTTGAAAAGAAGTAAACATTAAAAATATTCTTAAAAAGAAAGAAAGAAAGAAAATGCCATAATCAAGAATAAGAAAATTAGGAAAGGAAAAAAATTCACAGGTATATGCAAACATAACAAAACTAGCAGATTAATCATGTATAAAACCAGCATGTTGGTTAGAGCACAACAATAGTAAAATCAATTATATCTGTAAAAATGAGTCAAGGAATTCACAAAATAAAAGGATACAAAGTGTGAGAGACAAACAAAAACATAGACTCAAATATAGAGAATAAACTGGTGGCTACCAGAGGAGAGGTGGGTAGGAGAATGGTTGAAATAGGTGAAGGAGATTAAGACTATACTTATCATGATAAGCACTGAGTAATGTGTATAACTCTTGGATCACAGTATTGTACACTTAAAACTAATATAACACTGTATGTTAATTATACAAAAATAAAAAATAAAAAAAATGTTTTTAATAGTTTTTTTCAAATTGGTTTCCATAATACACCCAGTGCTTCTCCCCTACAATTGCCCGCCACCATGACAATCACCCCCTTCAAATAAAAAATTTTTAAAAAGGATGTAGGGCCACTTGGGTGGTCAGTCAGTTAAACATCTGACTCTTGGTTTCAGCTCAGGTCATGATCTCATGGTTTTGTGAGTTCAAATCCCATGTCTTAGAATTCTTGGTCTTAGTCTCTGTCTCTGTCTCTATCTGCCCCTCTCCCACTCATGCTGTCACTTTCTCAAAATAAATAAATAAGCTTTAAATAAATAAATAAATAAAATGAAATGAAGTATGACATCATACTCGGGAGGTTGGGCGTCAAACTTTAGCATTTTTAGAATGGATTCAAACTTTAATGACCATCAACTTAACATAGACTGCTATATGCTATTTATATGAGACTAACAGTAACCACAACTCAAAAGCCTGTAATAGATACACAAAAAATAAAGAAAATCCAAGTAGTGTGTTTGAATGGCTCAGTCAGATGACTGTTTGACATTGGCTCAGGTCATGATCTTGCAGTTCGTGGGTTCAAGCCCTATGTTGGGCTTCGTGCTGACATTGGGGAGCCTGCTTTGGATTCTCTGTCTCCCTCTTTTTGCACTCCCATACTCATTCATTTTCTCTCTCTCTCTCTCAAAAATAAATAAACATTAAAATAAAAAAAGGTAGGTGACGAGGTGGCAGAGTGGTTAAGGCGATGGACTGCTAAAATAAAAAAAGGAAATCCAGGCATATCACTAAAGAAAGCTGTCAAATCACAAGGAAAAGAGAGAAAGAGAAGAAAGGAACAGAGAAGAACTACAAAAACAACTAACACAAGTACATACCTATCAATAATTACTCTGCATATAAATCACTTTGAATGTAAATGTACTAAATGCTCCAATGAAAGACACAGGGTGGTAGAATGGATAAAAATGAAAGACCCATCTATCTATGTGCTATCTGTAAGAAACTCCCTTTAGACTTAAAGATGCACACAGACCAAAAGTGAAGGATCAGAAAAACATTTACAATGCAAATGTGAGCAAAAGAAAGCTGGAGTAGCAATACATATAGCAGATGAAATAGATTTTAAAACAAAGACTGTAATAAAAGACAAAGGAGGAAACTCCATAATGATAAAGGAAGCAATCCAACAAGACGATATAAAAATTGTGGGGGCACCTGGGTGGCTCAGTCGGTTAAGCATCCGGCTTCGGCTCAGGTCAGATCTCACGGTTCGTGGGTTCGAGCCCCGCGTTGGGCTCTGTGCTGACAGCTAGCTCAGAGCCTGGAGCCTGTTTCGAATTCTGTGTCTCCCTCTCTCTCTGACCCTCCCCTGCTCCAGCTGTCTCTCTCTGATCTCTCAAAAAATAAAATAAAATAAAGCAATTTAAAAAATTTAAAAAAAAATTGTGAATATTTATGTATCTGGCACAAGAGCACCTAAATCTATAAAGCAACTAATAACAGACATAAAGGAAGAAATTTACAATAATATGATAATAATAGGGGACTTTAACATCTAACTTACATCAATGAGTGGATCATTCAGACAGAAAGTTAACAAAGAAACAGTGGTTTCAAATTACATATTGACCAGACGGATGTCATAGATATATTCAGAATAGTCCATCTCCAGAGAGCAGAATACATATTATTTTCAAGTGCACATGGAACATTCTCCAGAACAAATCATATGTTAGACCACAAAACAAGCCTCAATGAATTTAAAAAGACTGAAATAATGTCATACTTCTTTTCTGACCACAGAAACTTGTCAGTATGAACTGGTATAAAACTAGAAATCAATTGCAAGAAAAAAATCTGGAATGAAATCTGGATAAAGAAGTGGTTTATATGTACAATACACAGGGGCTTAATAACATGCTACTAAATAATGAATGGGTCAACCAAGAAATTAGAGAGAATTAAACATGATGAAGGAAATTAAAAATGACACAAACAAATGGAAAGATAGTCTATGCTCATGGATTAGAAAACCCAATGTTAAAATGTCCATACTACCCAACGCAATCTACAGACTTAATGCAATCCCTGTCAAAATACCATCAGCAATATTAACAGAACTAGATCAAATAGCCAAAGCAATCTTGAAAAAGAACAAAGCTGGATGTAGCACTATTCTGAATTCAAGGTATACTACAAAGCTGTAGAAATCAAAACAGTATGGTACTGGCACAAAAACAGACACAATGAAACGTAACAGAGAGCCCGGAAATAAACTTAATAAACTTTACGGTCAATTAACCTATGACAAAGAAGGCAAGAATATAAAATATGAAAAAGACAGTCTCTTCAATGGTGTTGGGAAAACTGAACAGCTACAATCAAAAGAATAAAACTGAATCACTTTCTTAAAACATGAACAAGAATAAACTCAAAATGGATTAAAGACCTAGATGTGAGACCTGAAACCATAAAATTGCTAGTAAGAAACAGGCATTAATTTCTTTGTCATCAGCCATTTAAACAATTTTCAAGATATTTCTTCTCTGGCAAAAGAAACAAAAAAAAAATAAACTGCTAGGACTAAACAAAATCAAAAGCTTTTAATAGCAAAGGAAGCCATCAACAGCACAAAAGGCGACTGAATGAGTGGGATAAGATATTTCCAAGTGATATGTCTGATAAGAGGTTAATATTCCAACTATATGAAGAATTTATGCAACCCATTACCAAAAAACCTTAATAACCTAATAAAAAATGGGCAAAGAACCTGAATAGACATTTTTCCAAAGAAGATATAAAGATAGCCAACAGACACATGAAAAGATACTCAACATCACTTTTCATGCAAGTTAAAATGTACATTAAAATGATAATGACCTAAAACTTTACACCTGTCGGAATGACTAAAATCAAATTCACAACAAATAAAAATGTTGGCAAGAATGTGCAGATAAAGAAACTCTTAGATGCCTTCGGTAGGAGTGCAAATTGCTGCAGGCACTGTGGAAAACAGTATGGAGGTTCCTCAAAAAATAAGAAGTAGAATAACCATATGATCCAGTAATTCCACTACTGGGTATTTACACAAAGAAAATTAAAGCACTAATTCAAGAAGATACACACACCCCTATCTTTATTGCAGCATTATTTACAATAGCTAAGATATGGAAGCAGCCCAAACATTCATCAGTAGATGAATAGAAAAAGAAGTGGTATATACATACAATAGAACATTACTCAGCCATAAAAAAGAATGCAATCTTGACATCTGCACTCTGTATGGACCTAGAGGATATAAGGTAAGTGAAATAAGTCAGTCAGAGGAAGACAAATACCATATGATTTCACTCATATGTGGAATTTAAGAAGCAAAACAAACTGGTCACTGCCAGAGGATAGATGGGTGGGAATGGGTGAAATAGATTAAGGGAATTAAGAGTACACTTATTTTGATGATCACTGAGAAATGTATAGAATTGTTGAATCAATATATTGTACACCTAAAACTAATATCATGCTGTATGTTAATTATACTTGAATGAATAAATAAAGTAAAAAAAAAGTACTATCTTCAATCCTTCCATCATTTTATGGGAGGAAAAGGGAAGCATAGAGTGACACTCTGAGAATCTTAAAATTCAAACCTTTTTATCCATGTGAATTGCAGTCTTTTATAGAAAAGAAATTCAAGAGGCCTGTAATTTATTCCATGCATGTATGGTTGAATTTCATCCACCGTACAGATAGCCTTGCTCAGAAAATAAACAAACATTAAATTCTGGTTGGTATTATTAATTTCCCCAACAGCCATAAACATACATTAAAGATGTAATGAGCGGCAATTTGTTTTACCATCGTTCTATAAAACGAGAAATGCAGACCATTTAAAAAGGAATTTAAATACCTGGATAAAGGCCAACACAGTCTCTGTTTATCCTTTGGAATTTCTATGTTGGGCTAAAGAACACAGGGCAACTAACTATTGGATTTACTTTATGACTGATGAAAAAGAAGCATGGAAAATTCTAAAAGAAATTTCCCTGATGATTTAATACATTTGCAGAAATACATATCACTCTTAACATGTCTTAAAAAATAATCTAATGTACCTGTGGTTTGAAAGTGCTTTATTTTCCAGAATGTTAACCAATAAAGGCAGTTAACTTGCCAGCCTATTTCACTAAGGAGTTTGATGACCTCTGTCTTTGACCTTCATCTTTGGACCCTTGCCCAGCCACTTGGAGCCATTGTTTCCTGTGATTAAAACCATCCAACAAAGATAATTTTCTGATTAAAAAGAAATTTCCTATTAAATAAATTCTGTTTTCATTTACAAATATGACAAAACCCACAGATGGAAGCCTGTATGTGCAGGTATCTTAATGACAATGCAAATAAATATTGCTTGAATCACTAGCAATGAATCTGCCCAATTCTGCTGCTCTTTCCATGGCTAAGCAGCAAAATTGTGTGGTTTCTAAATGGATTGAAATTTCCAGCCAATAGTCTTCAGGGTGCCTTCACGCTGCTTCACACCATGAGAAACGCTAATTTGGATGGAGTTGTTAACTCTAGATAAAAGGAATGGTTTAGCTCTGTCACCATTTGGTATTTTGCCCAAATTTGTAAGGTTTCCCCTTTTATTTTAAACAATGATTGGGTTTTTTTTTTTTTTACCCAAACTCATTCAAGTCTTTGATTAAACCCCATATATATTTGGAGTTTCCAAGGATTTGCAACACTTTCATCTCCATGTGTTTCCAGAATTAGTTCTTTCCTTCCCCATGAATTTTGTCCTGCAGTCTGTCTTTCGTCCACAATGAATGAGACTGAATATTTATGTCCTTTCAAGATGCCTATGTTGAAATCCTCACCCACTAGGTGATGGTTTCAGGAGGGGAATCTTCAGGAGGTGACTAGGTCTTGAGAGTGGAGCCCTGATGATGGGATTAGGTACTTACAAAAGGAGCCCTAGAGGACCCCTTGTCTTGTCTGCCATGTGAGGTTATACTGGAAAGACAGTCGTCTAGGAAGTGGGCACTCCCCAGTCACTGAAATCTGCTAGCGCATTAGTGACCCAGCCCTCAGAACTGTGATCCGTTTCCACCATTTATAAGCCACCCAGTCTCTGGCATTTGGGTACAGCAGTCCAGATGAACTAAGACATGGGTTGAGGAGAGATCTGGTAAAGATGTAATGGCGGTTGATGCTGTTGTAGAGAAGTTTCCTGAGCCGCTTGAGTTTTGCATTTCCAGTCTTTCCAGCTCCAGGATTCCATGAAAAATGAGAGAGCCTATCGTACACAGAAAGGCCCATTCCAGCACACTGGAGTTTAATGAATGTGCACAGGTTTATCAGACTTTCTATTAGATGTGTTTAGCCAAGCTTGACTTCAATAGCTGGAGTTTCTGATATAGTCTGATGGCCAATTGAAATTTAGAAAACTTAAGCTTCAGAAAAGTGATGGCATAGGACATAATTCTACAACATGAACACCAATAACTGATAGTAGCTTCGATTATTAAATTTCATGAGCCATGAAACTCAGTTTCCATCTACATGTATTTTCTCATGACTGTTATTTTACATTGATTAGGTAGATAGATTGGGAGACAGAGAGAGTACGTTTACATGAAATCCAAAAGAGTAACATTCAACCTCATCAAGGATCCTTTGCCTTTATCACGAAAAGGTAAAAACCATCAATAATTTGGGTAAACGATAAGAACCTTTTAGTTATATGAGTGGATTATTGACCAACATTTATTCTCTTATTGATGTATCAGTAAACAACATTTTGTGCATATGCCTTTCTCTTGTTGTTAGAAGAGGCAGCTGCTCAGGTAGCAAGTAAGAACCAAGACCTAGGGGACCTGGTGGTTCAGTCAGTTAAGTGTCTGACTTCAGCTCAGGTCATAGTCTAATGGTTTGTGAGTTCAAGCCCCCAGCATAGGGCTCAGTGCTGATAGCATGGAGCCTGCTTTGGATCCTCTATACCCCTGGCCCCCTTTCTGTCTGTCTCCTGTGCTTGTTCTCTCTCTCTCTCTCTCTCTTTCTCTCTCTCTAAATAAATGAATGAATAAATAATTTAGAAAAAAAGAACCAACACCCCAAGACAGTATGACAAAGTGGTGACACAGGCTCTAGCCACAGCAGACTAGAGTTTGAATCCCGCTGCAGCCTCGTATTAGCTGTTTGTACTTGGCCCAGTAATTCGACCTTGGCACAATTCAGGTTTTTTTTTTAAATCTTATCTGGAAAGTGGAGATATAAAAACACCCATCTGTAGAATAGTTCTGAGTATTAAATGAGATATTACTGCATAAGTAAGCAATCAAAAGATACTTGTTTTGAAAAGGTGGATTCCAACCCTTATCTCCAAAAACCACCTATGTTATAAACAACTTAGAATTGTGGCATCTTCTCTCGCCTCGCAGTCAGCACAGGGGGGTGCTCACACTTGCTACAAGGGTAGCATGAGAACCTCAGCAGAGGAGTTGGAATTTGGAGGGCAAGAATTACTCGTGCATGAATGTTATTTCCCAGGGAGCCATAAGCCAGGCAGTAGCTGGCTGATTCCTTTGTTTCCCCAGAAAAGGAGAAAAGTACAAAGGGCGGTCTTTTTGTGTCCGTTTTCTGGTAGGAGGACTTCGCCAGAAATCTGACTGACATGGAGAATCAAGTGAGCAGAACCCAACAAAATGTTAGACCACGTGACTTTTTTCAAATTGTCTTAACAGTTGTGCAAAACCATTGAGTCCAACTAATGATAAATTGCAAAATATGCAGAAGTTTTAAAAAGGAGGAAAGCATATAGCAGCTCTCAGGCTCTTCAACTTGAAGCAGCTGTTATGGCTTTCCAAGTACTTTCCCAATGTTAATTTACTAATTACTCTTATGTATTTATAATCTTTCCAAGTGGTGTTGAAGTCAATAAATAGTGAAGTTGTACTCCTCTGACTGATACAGGAAGATACAGATAAGCACAATCATAGTAAATTTGTGGCAGAGAGAAGAACATGCTTTTCTTTCCAATCCTTTCTGGCAAGTGCCAAAGACTGCTTCCCATGAAGAGAGACAATATCTACTCTTATATTTGGAAATTAAAAGATTGCATTTAGACCATTTGATAATAGTGCTTTCAGTGCACGTGCACGCGCACACACACACACACACACACACACCTATTTGCCACTGGGGGATTCATAACTCATCTGGATTATTTGTTCTTAGAAGAAACTAAGCACAGAAAGGCATATCACAGAGACATGGATAAATATACCTAATTATAGACTGAGCTATTAGCATGACATGAATTGCCGTTTCTGAAAATGATCTGACAGCCAGCAAAAACTCCCCTGTCACCGGCCAGCCCGTCTGTCAGCAACCAGGGCTCTGCAAAGAGCAGTCACGGCTGTGATGCTCTCCCCAGCTGGTCTGTGGTTCTGTGCCTCAATGTCTTTCCCTTTGCTTTGCTCATGAGAATGTGTTCCATATTTCAAGTCACTATTTTAAAAAATGGATTAAACATGCTACAGGCATCCTCATGCTTTCCTAGGTATTGTTGATGTTTCTCAGTTTACTTAGTCAATAGTTAAAACCCAAGTAGACATAGGCTAAATGCAGAGCCCCATAAATCAAAAGCTCTTGGCTCACCCTGTGTGGAGAATTTGCAAATCCACTTTGCAGCACCTCATGCATAGGAGACCTCTTTGTCCTTTATTTGTTTGGCCTCACAATTCATTTAGATCAAATCAAACACTGGTTTATGCCCAAATTCCCTGTGTTTAATGACTACCAACTGAACATTTATTTGTTTTCTTTGGATTTCATTTTATAGCTCTGAGACCAGTGATAAGATTTCCCATCCAGGAGAAGAGGTAAATGATTCTGGCACTTGGTCTGTAACAAACAGACGTACATGGTACATGGCATACAGGATTTTTCACAAACGTGCAATGGGTGCTCAGCTTCTGGATGAGTTTACTTGGGAAAGAGGCTCTCTTAAAATATTTAGGGATAATTTTGGAAACAAATATGGAGCATGTAGAATTGGTAGGAGTTGGGGTTACATCTGCAACAGGGATAGTATTTAAAATTTATTAATGTAGTTTCTTTTTGCCTACCTGAGTTCTTCACCACCTTGGTCTTGGTTGACCCAAGGTTTCTATCTAAATGCAGGGATGGGGAAGGGTTTGGGAAATACTACAGAAAGACTGCACAGAGAAAGCTGGAGTAATGTTTAACTGTTCCTATGCACATTAGTATTTTCCAACAGAGCAATAGCCCTTAAAACCAGGTGGCCGTCATGATAGAAAATTTGCTAAAGGCCTTTACACATTTTTCTCACCCACCTTTACTATGTCAATGGCCCTGCCCAAAAGACTCATGCTACTGGGCTTTCCTCAAGTGAGATGCTACCTTTCTATTTTTGACACCAAAGTCAGTAGGCCTGGTAGCTAATGACATAATGCCTTCTTAGAATTTGGGCTTGGAGATGGACAGGTTCACTAGGTAAGAGATGATACCATTAACAACTCAGGAAAGATGACCTTTTAGGATGTCCTACTACCATCAACAACTTAGTTATGCCACAGCGTCTGACAGAACAGAGTTCTCTGGTTTAACTTACCAGGCTGTTGCCAGGGCCCAAAGGCCATGGATGCCAAATTGATGGCCAGTGCACCAGCCAATCAGGCTGCTCTGACTACAAGCTGACCCTCCAGCAGCCTAGGCTGGACCAAAGTTGTAGCTGACACTTCATCCAGGGAGTGCTTCTGGGCCTTGACCAAGCTAAGAGAGACCATGTCATAAGCTAATTCAGCTGCAGTCCCCAAGATGGACAGAAATAACACTCTGGAGAGTGGAGACACCAGCTAGCACATACCTAAGGACTGCATAAGGCCAGGGGTCTCCTCTCCACAGTGATTTAAAAAGAAATAAGACTCTCTGGGCACCTGGGTGGTTCAGTCAGTTAAGTGTCTGGCTTTGGCTCAGGTCATGATCTCGCAGTTTGTGGGTTTGAGCCCCACGTCAGGTTCTGTGCTGATAGCTCTGAGCTGGGAGCTTGCTTCAGATTCTGTGCCTCTCTCTCTCTGCCCTTCCCCTACCCTCCTCTCTCTCTCCTTTTCTCTCTCTCTCAAAAAAAATGTTTAAAAAAAAAGAAGTAAGACTCTTTTACACAACATTTCATTCTATCTATCCTAGGGAGAGAAGCAGGGAAAGAGAGGGGAAGGGCTATCTATCTGAGGAACTAACTATTCTTCCTAAAGCGCCCAAAGACTAGCTGAAGGGATGCACATGCACACACAATGGATCAGATTAAATTTAAACTGGATTGGACATGCAGTTAGCAGTGCTCTTGCCAACTAGTGGGCAGAGGCTTGGAAGAAACGCTGGTTCAGAGTTCTGCTAAAGGGTTTGGCAAACAGGCAGAATTATACTCCTCTTTTGCAAAAAAGATGCCACTATCTTTGGGACAAGCTGAGGCATTCTTTCTCTTTGCCAAATTTGAGTACCTCTGAAGTGATTCTATTTCTTTTAGTTTCTCTTTTCTTTTCTTTTTTCTTTTCTTTTCTTTCCTTTCCTTTGTGATTTGCTTTTCATTTCTTTACTTATATATACATATATATTTTTTTAATGTTTATTTATTTTTTAGAGAGAGAGACAGCATGAGCATGGGAGGGGCAGAGAGAGAGGGAGACACAGAATCCGAAGCAGGATCCAGGCTCCGAGCTGTCAGCACAGAGCCCGACGCGGGGCTTGAACCCACAAACCATAAGATCATGACCTGAGCTGAAGTTGGTTGCTTAACTGACTGGGCCACCCAGGCACCCCTCATTTCTTTACTTTTCAACGTTTATTTAAATTGTATTTACTTGTTTACTTTTATGAATTCATCCTAAATCTTTTCAAGGAAAAGAAAGCTCACATATAGCCAAATATAAGCTTTACTACAAATAACCCAGGATTCTCTATCAAGTTAGGCAAGAGCTTGCACTTATTTGGGTTGTCAATTGGTTTGCTCAGAACATGCTTTGGACTGAGTTTATTTGGGAAAGAGGCTCTTTTGAAATTTCTAGAAATGATTTTGGAAACAAATATGGCATATGTGAAATGGGTGCTCACTTACGGAGCTTCAACAAGCAACCTCATGTAATCTGTTGAAAGACGACAGTGACATGTTTCCCTGTTGCCTGAGAGCATGATCTGGAGGTCCTGTGGGTTCCTGTTCTCTCCTTCCCTTGGAAGGAGGCAGTTACTCAGTTCAGAGTCAAAGGGACCTAACCTCTCATCTCATTGCTCTGATGCATTAAATGAGATAATGCACATAAAATCAAACCTTCCACAAATGGAAACTGTTATAATTGTGATCATTTTTTAATGTGGCAACTGATTATTGATGAAAAGTAATTTGAGTTTTACTCAAACAGCAAAAGTTGAGACAAGCAAATTTCTCTAGCCAAGTTGCTTGTAAGCATCTACACTATTCTAGGGAACTCTTGGGGGTCCCAGGCTGATATTCCTGTCCAGGAAGTTGGCAGGCTTTATATCCACACACAAGACAGGGTGATGAAGGACGACGCATAACTGTCAGTGTTACTATGTATGTATGTGTGAACGTCTAAGCACTTTGTAGGAACTATCATATTTAATATTTAGATTAAACAGACCCTTGGAGGACAGGAGAACTTCTGAGCTGCCAGAGGAAAAAAAAAAAAAAGCCCATGAATCCTATGTACCTATCAGGAGAAGGAGAGAACTCTACATCATGGATGAGGGCCAGAGAGAAACATGACAGGTTTAATTAGGAGCTTCCTTCACATCATCTAGAGATGCCTGCATATGTGCATTTGTATCATATGTAAAGCCTATGCAATCACAGAGAGAGCAGAGAGCTGGGGGAAAGGGATGTGTGGAGTAGTTTCTATTATTACTATAAATAAACACTCACATTTGTATACCACTGTATAGTCTATAATACACTTTCATATACATAATCTCACTAGATACTCAAGCAAAAATTGTTCCCACCTATAGGTCCTTTCTCCGTGTGGTGGCCAGCGAAACCCAATTAGCATGTATATGAATTAACGCTGCTTACACTTCATGCTTCAAAGCTAATCATCTCTCAGTATCGTTTGTTCATCCGTTCTTATGTGAACTGTTCATTGTGAATAGAACTGGGGGCTCCAGGGGTTACAGCATATAAAAATGTCCTCAATACCTTTAAAATGCTGATACTTGTCCCTTGGGGCGGCTCTGCCTGAGGTAGCACTTTCATGTGCCAAAGCTTGTACGTGAGTCACAAGACCTTACTTTAACATGTCACTCACTTCGACAAGGGAAGCACAAATAGACCCCAATTAAGAGGTTTTGTTGTTGTTGTTTTTTCAAGCCATTTACAAATTCTAACAGGTTTTGGTCATGGATGATACTGGGTGGCTGTAACATATGCTGTTTTTGCAGAGTGGGTACAGTTAACCGTCAGCTTTCCACACATGGGTTACCCAGATGTTGAGGATCATGCTTTCACTTCCATCTGCTGGATCACCCTGAGGCCAAGGGGGTGTGGTTCTCCCAGCACTGCTCCTCTACCCCAAGCCAGTGTCAAGATTATCTGGTTCTCAGTGACCCACTAAAAGGCTTCCTTCTTTAGATATTGTCTATTCATATCCTCCCAACTCTCCCGGTCATGTCAGATTAATGACATGGCAATAAAAGATGTGAAGCAGTGATTATTCCACTGAGATTCAAAGTGAACAGCATACACCCAGAGCAGCACTTCCTGTAAACTGGCAGATTTCCTCTTGGGGCTTCATTTGCTGAACACTGGTGTGGACAGTGTTGGCTGCCAGGATGGTCCAAGTTCCCATCATGGTTGACTGGTGGTAGTGGCACATCCCAGAGGTGACTCCAGCTGTGGCCGACTGTATGCTTCCTACTAGGACAGACCGTGGCCTTTCAGAGAGCAGGCGGACCTCCACGGGACCAAATGCAATGCCATCTTTCCCACTTTTCCCATATTCCCCTACAAACAGCAAGCCAGCTTTAGGGGTTCTCCCACATCCATGCACACTTGTCCTGATTGATGTTTAAAAACAATATATGCAAATGTCTATCTATCTAGCTATATGAATAGATGCATAAATACATGTATGAATCACAAAAATAATCTTGTCAAAAGTGAGACCATGAGCCATAATTAAAATCTCGTTTTAAAAATTGTTGGTTCTGTTATTCTATTTTGGTTCCTAGCAAATGAAATATTTGCTCTTCTTACTTTTGCCCATTTTCACTTGAGCAAACCTCTTCCCAGGGGACAAGAAGGATAACCTCTTAGATTCATATCTGTAGGTGTAGGTGGTAAGGTTTTCTCAGAGGGGAAGTAGAGGCACCGTATGGCATTTGCCAGGGACTTGGAAGGAAGCAATTTTAAAGCAAAGTTGTTCATGCAAATAGTTTCAATGTATTGGGAGGGGACACATAATCATCAGATCTAAAAGCTAATTTACATGTATTTATTCATTTGTTCACTCAATGCATATTTATTAAGAGGTTCTATATTCCCTCTGAGGACACAGACAAATCCATGTGAGACATTTCCCCCCATGTAACGTTATGATATCCATGGAGGAAAGGATTCCACTACTACCACCATCAGTTACCCACTTGCATGTTTTTCAGAGCCTTTTCACATCACTTGATCTCACTGAAACAGGCAAGGCTGGCATTATTCTCCTCACTGATAGGTGAGAAGACCAACGTCTATTTAGGCTGTGTGGAGATGCTGGTGGAGCCGGCACCAGAGCGTCTTGCTAATTGTGTGACTGCTCTGAGCCTTAGTTTTGTTCTCTGTAAAAAGAGCATAGATAATACCTATCAAATTAAATACAATAATGTTTGTAGGGTGCTTGGCACCATGTCTAATACGTAACAGGTGCACGATAAACAGGAGCTGTTCTAAGATAGGTTCTTAGTTATTGCCACTGTTATAAAGATACTGTGATGGAGATGATAGCCCCAACTGGAGCTGGCTTTCCTGATAGTTTCTGAAGCGGAGCCCTGCTCACTTTTAGCCTTTGGAGTCACCAATGGGTCTTAGTTGAGAGATGGTAAAGCAGGTTTAGTGCGCAGGATCTTCACCCTTCTTTTTTTTTTTCAATCTACCCACCAACATGCATGCATGTGTGTGGATGTGTGCATGTGCACTCATTCTCTGGCCATCGATATCGCTCTCTAGCTCAGTATTACTTCCACCCTTTTAGGCTATGGTAGAAACGGGGTCAGATAACACCGGAGAAGGTGCTGCACTGTAGGAGGGCTGCAGAGAGCTGAGCGGTTGCTAGGTTACCATCCCCAGAGACTGGTCGGCTTCAACTCTCCAGGAGACTCCTGAGATTCAAGTTGATTCACAGTAAGCCCTGCCGGTCAGCCCCTGGTTCTGAGGGCTCTGCTGTAAGGTCTCCCCAGAACATGTATCCACACAAAGCAGATCTGCTGGAAAGGTGGGAGGCCTTACTACACCTGACCCCTGCAGCCAGGCTGACTCCAGGTGGGACAAGGAAGCCAGTGGGGCAAGGAGGACCAGGGCAGGAGCTCCTGCAACTGCCTTTGTTTCCCACCTCCCAGAAAAAGGCTGGAGATTAGTGGGCTACGCTTTGTAGAAGAAAGAATTTCAGGGTTTTTAAAGTGAAAAGATGAATGTGGATTGATAGGGGAAAAGGAAGGCCACTGGGAGTTGCCTTTCAGTCGCTTCTGTGAAAATAATGGTGATGAACAAGGTCGTGCTCATCACCAGGGAGCCTTAGAGATGGCAGGGGAGAATTCCTGATGCAGCCTTGGTCAAGTGCTCAACTCTGAACCCAGCAACTGTATTTCAGTCATTTGCTCGGAATCTGGCAGAGAAGCCATTTTCAGTTTCACTCAATAAATATTTACAGAGCACTTATGCTATGCCAGCTGTGGTGCTAGTTACACGGATACGGTAGTGAGGGTACACACAGGGGCCTGTCCTCATGCAGATCACAGTCCAGCGGAAAATAGAAACTGAAACATAATGAAAGTCCGGTAAGTGTTGCAGAAGGCAGGTGTGTGGAAACACACACCCAGAGGCAGCTGGAGAGACAGTACAGCCTGGTGTTCAGAGTGTAAGCTCTAGACCCAGACAGTCACCATGGGAACCCAGATCTGCCACTTACTAATTATTCTTCTTAGTTTTTAAAGTTTTATTTATTTATTTAGAACTGGGGAGGGGCAGAGAGAGAGGGAGAGAATCCCAAGCAGGCTCCAGACTGTCCACACAGAGCTGGATGCGGTGCTCTGTCCCACAAAATGTGAGATCATGACCTGAGATAAAATCAAGAGTCTGCTGCTTGCCTACTGAGCCACCCAGGTGCCCCTACCACTTATTAATTGTAACTTAGCCTTGCTTAGCCTCATCTGTAAAATGGGATGTTAATAATAACATTTTCTTCATAGGGTGCTGTGAGAGCTAAATGGGATATCTAAAAAACAATTATATGAATGTGTAAATACCTAACTGATATGAGTTATTATATGAATTCTTCCTTGGTCTTGTAGGTCAATGTTTAAAAATAATATCCTATTAACTCTTTTTTTAAAGTTTTTAATTCTACTTTGTAGAATTCTATCTTGAATTCTACCTTGTCCTATATTTGACATTTTTCAAATTAAAAAGTTAAGGAACAAAGTTAATGGTAAATGACTTGACTCATTGGACTTTCAAAGATATTCAACAAATATTTTAAGGTATAAGAAATTAATGTAGATATTATATCTGTTCATTGATAAATGAGTGAATCAGCAAACTATGGTCCATCCAGACAATGCAAGGGAACTCAGCATTGAAAAGGAAGGAGATTCTGACACCTGCTACAACATGGATGAGCCTTGGGGACATTATGCTGAATGAAAGCAGGCAGCCACAAAATGACAAGTTCTGTATGATTCCACATGAATTTCGAGGAGACACAAACATTTAGCCCATAACAGATAAGTTCATTCAGATGTCATTCAGAGTCTGAGTTTGGAAGGACCTCAGAAATACCATTAATCCAAACCTTTTGTTTTACTGGTGAGGCAACTAAGGTCCAGAGAGGGGTGAACTGTCCTGCTCCACCTGGTAAATATCAAAGCAAATAACAGAAGCCAGATGCCATTCATCGTCTGCACCGCTTCTCACATCTTGGGTGTCGTTTGCCATTGCAGGCTGGTTCTCTGGCCATTGCCAGGCTCCATGTTGCTTGTAAGCCACTGGAAGGCAAAGAGATACCATAGGGTGATGTTTGCCATCGACGGATGGTTTCAGGCTCACCACTCTCTGGGTGGTTTATTATTTTTGGCTGCTTGATGGCTGATGGTGGACAATGTCTACAGCTGCATGGTTGTAGTAATTGGGCTTCCCTTTGGTAAAGCCTGCCCCCTTCTCACATGTACTTTCTTCACTCTGTAGCACTTCTCCCCAGCATGGAGACAAGCACTTCTCCTTCAGGTCCATGCAAATGCAGAGGCTGCCTTGGTTTTCCCTCTAGGCAGCCCCAATGCTCCTTCGTTTGTGTTTCATCTGCTGTTTAGATCTGTCCCTCAAGAAGCATGACTCTTATTATCATGGTTTTTGTTGTTGTTGTTGTTGTTGTTTTACTTCCATGTTTCCCCATTAAATCATATGCTCCATGGGATCGGGGGCCACAACTTTTAATTTTGTTTCCTTGAAGCATGGTCTTTTGGCTTACGGAAAGTTCACCCACCAGAGCAGAAGGAGAGACAAAGGGTCTGGCCACTGGCTCAGAAAAGCAGATGAAATGGCAGCAGCGTGTGGATAGTCTCTTCTGGTCTCCTCTGCTTTCTCTGAGGAATAGGAAGCAGGATCTCCACCTGAGTGAGAAGATGGGGTAGGAGAGGTTGGGAGGTCAGTGGAGAGAAGAGAAGGCGTGAGGTAGGGCTGGGACTAGACCAGGGAAATGTAACAGTATCTCTAAGCAACACTGGGACCCACTTGAGGTAAAAAGTCATGAGTTTTAAGTGAGACCATAGACAAGGCTGCATGTGTCTGCACTCATTGGTGCAGATGAAGACTCAGAGTTGATGGTGGACGTAACAAGGGTCAGAGTTTTGCCATGTGATAACCACCGTGATGAGAGAGGCCAGGACGCAGTGGAGTAATGTCAATGAGTCATTATAATGATGGATCACTCAGTCTCAGCTGGGAATCAAGGTCAGTAAGAAATGGGGATGGAAACAGTAGTCAATCCATTATGAGGGTCCAACAATTATTGAGATCAGCCTTCCACTGGGGAGACAGAGCAGACACTTGCGAGGAAACTGGAGAATGGTTGGAGGATTCACCCCATGGAGGGCTGCAGAGGAAACAGATTCTCCTCTTTCAATGCTATCACTGAAAGCAATTCAAATGGTCTGGGGTCATAGTTCAGGAAGCAGAGAACTCCTATAGGCACTTGCCTAAAGAGTATGGGGCTCTCCTTCTCTCCACATGCTTTTATTCACTCCTTTGTTTATTCCACAAATACCTGTGGAAGCCTAGTAGGCTGAAGTCCGGACATATGGAGATGAGTCACAGCAGGAAGGAGCATCACCCTGGGGCAGAGGGCGAGGATGCTCACAAGGAGCCAAGCACTGGGCCAGGTGGTTTCTTGCATTCATTCCCTCACTTTCCTCTAGGATACTAGTCACCCTCTCTTACAGATAAGGAAACTGAGGTCCAAGGAAGTTATATTATTGCCAAAGTTCACACAGCAAGTATTGTTTGACCCCATACTCAGTTCTGTTAGACTCTTTGTGCTAGAGAGATCCGGGCTACTGCATGGATAGCCCTATTCCATGGAAATGGTCTCTGCATTTATCCCGTACATTCCTCCACATTTCTGTATTTTTTGTTTTTGTAATCTTCCGAGATTCTGAAAAACTGGCAGATCTAAATGGTTTAGAGAGATGTAGACAGCTGATTCCAAGAGTTGGGTTGTAGCACTGGCTTGCGACAAAGCTCAGAAAATAAAGAGAATGTAACATATATCTATATAGACTGAATGACTGCCTCTTGTGCTGAGCTTGTCCTTTGTTGATTTGTTTTTAATTTTTTTTAAGTTTATTTATTTATTTTGAAAGCGAGAAAAGCAGGGAAGTAGGAAGAGAGAATCCCAGGCATGCCTGCACTGCCAGTGCAGAGTCCGACGCAGGGCTCAAAACCACAAATGGCGAGATCATGACCCAAGCCTAAATCAAGAGGCAGAGGCTCCACTGACTGAGCCACCCAGGTGCCCCTGTCAATTTGCTTGTTTTAATGTCTATCCTAAACAAAAGAAATAGTTGGTACTTGATTAAGCCTATAATGTTTTCAGCCATTTTGACAGTCCATGAAAATAGAAGTCTGGGAACCCCATGTTTAAGAGCAAACGGAGAGTGTGGGCCTGCCCTGAAGAGGCCCAGTGCAAGGGCCCAAAGGAGGAGGTCTTTGCTTTGTGGCTTCTCTGTTTCCCTTGAGCTGATCGAAGTCATGGAAAGACTCAGACATAGGCTTGAGGCCCATTCAGTTTTCCTTCGTGTGTGCACAAATCCTGAGTTAACTTTCTGTATCATTTACCTCACAAGCAGATTTGAGGTTAGCACGCTCGCTTTAGTCCCCAAGTGCTCCAAGGATGAAGTGCCCACATAGCCTGACATCAGGGCAAAATCTCAGCCTGGGGCTGCCAGGAAGCTTCACCGGGGGGAGTGTGGAAATCAGAGCTCCCAGCAGCTGCTGCCTGCTGGGGACAGTGAACGCTGGCCCTCCCTTTCTCTCAGCACTTTGCTTCCTGATGGTGCTGCACTTGGGTGTGCTGGCAAATGTGTCCTCAGTCCTGTGGTAGCCATTAAACAGACCCACCGCAACGAGAACTCGGACAGTGAGTGGCTCAAGGTCATGGAAACAATGTTTTCTTGGAGCAGCTGCAGCGCACTACCTTAGTTTTGCTTGTTTGGAGAGCTATCCATCACATCCTAATGATTAAAGAAGAAAAGATCAGAGGACAGCGAATGACGTCTGCTCAGAAACAGCCACTGAGTAATGGCTGTCATGACAGTTTCCTTAAACCAAGGTGCAGCAGGACACATAAATTGCTAAGCTTGAGAGAAAGGGTTTGTCGGGTTTCAGTTTCATCCTTTGTTTCTCTCCCACTCTCTCCTTCATTAAAGTATGTGTCATCTTCTCTTCCCTTGTTTAATTTACAGACCTCTTTTCACTTAGGCTGGTCATCATACACAGTATCAGACATCACACACATCATACACCTACACTTGTGGTGGCTCAAGGTTAGACAGGATCTGGATTTCTGGGATGAAACACATATCACGTTTTGTTATTGGACATATTGTTTAATCTCTCAGGGCACATTTTCTCATCTATAAAAGGGGATGATGATAGCATTCATTTCTCTGGTGTTGATGTGGGTATTAAATAAGAAAATGCCTGCAAAGCACTACAAGTGCCAACAACAGAATAAACATGCAATAAATGTCAGCCATTTTGATTGTCTCTAAAAGTACAGAATACATGAGGAATGGGCTGTACTGACTCATGCCAGTAAGCATTTGCTGAACATATACAGTCATCTGGTATTTTGGGGAGCACAGCAGGACTGCAGGTGACGTCCTTACTCCTTTGTGTCATGTCATCTATTCCACTGCCTTCGGTTACTGCTGAAGGTGTGACTTAATGCCTCCCGAGAGTCCTTCCTTGGGTTCTCGGTTGTGGGGACAACGTCTAGAATAGTATCCCATCTTGCTTTACTGTCCTGAATGTTCAGCCAGGCTGGTTTCTGTTTTAGTGACAAATTAGAGCTTTTGGGAAACCACTTCACATATCCAAGACAAAAAAAAAGTATCCAAGGGACTTGAAAAGAAACCAATTACCTTTAAAAACTCTCCACTTCATTCTATTGACAAAAACTGAAAATCTGACTGGATGAGGTTTTGGGGTTTTTTTTGGGTTTTTTTGGTTTTTTTTTTGTAATGCATGATCCTATCTTACAGAATAATTCAGTTCTCAGCCTAGACTCAACACACTTGTTTCTCTTGGGACAGAAATGAGTGTCCTTAGAAGGGAAGTTGTAGTTTCTAAAAAATAAACACTGCTCTAACTCCAGGAGCACAGGAAGCCTAAGACACAGAGTATTTATCATGCTGGCGCTGTGTGGTGTTCAAGGGCTGAAATGAAATACATTTGAAAAGTTTTAGTGTCTTCTTGATCCATTCATCAGTTGATGGACATTTAGGCTCTTTCCATGATCTGGCTATTGTTGAAAGTGCTGCTATGAACATTGGGGTACATGTGCCCCTATGCATCAGCACTGTGGTTTATATACACAATGGAGTACTACATGGCAATGAGAAAGAATGAAATCTGGCCATTTGTAGCAAAGTGGATGGACTTGGAGGGTGTCATGGTAAGTGAAATAAGTCAGGCGGAGAAAGACAGATACCATATGTTTTCACTCATAGGTCTAACAGGAGAGACCTAACAAGGGACCAAGGGAAGGGGAAGAGGGGGAAAAGAAAGTTAGGGAAAGGGAGGGAGGCAAATCATGAGAGACTCTTGAATACTGAAAAGAAACTGAGGGCTGAAGAGGGAGGGGAAAGGGGAAGGGGATGGGGGGGTGATGATCATGGAGGGGGGGCACTTGCGGGGAAGAGCACTGGGTGTTATATGGAAACTGACTTGGCAATAAACTATTAAAAAAAAGTTTTAGTGTATTAGGTGACCCTGAGCAGGAATGGCATTCCTAATGAGCATCCTTATTAACAGAATGGCTTACTCATTTGGAAACACTCCATTGCTTCAGTTTCATCTACAAATTTTACCAGGAGTGTTCATGTCGCATTAAAGAAGTACTTTTTTGTTCATTAATTTAAAAACATAACATTTGTTCACGAATGCAAAATGAGTCAGAATTTTAATTTATTCTCAAATGCTCAGTAGCGTGTCAATCTTTGAATAAATTGATTTTTAACTTTGTTTTAAAGCAAGATGACTTTGCTCTCATAAAGTCTTTGGACATGTGGTGCTCTGATCGATAAGCGTTTACCATGAAGAAACACTTTCATTCCAAAGTGCAGCAGCTTCACTTCAGTGAAGCCCCAATAAAACAATCCTTTCAACTGATACAAACTTTAGACTTGTTCTTTGATTTGAAAAACATTTACAAGAAAAGAAAACCAAGTGAAAAGATCAAGTAAACAAAATATCAAACATTTTAGCTTGAATTCTACATCAGGAAGGAAAAGATTTTGTTTGTGATCCACAGAGAAAAATATTGGGCTTCTCTGATCCACCATGAAAATGAAATTCAACAAACCGTGCGTTCATTCACGGTTTAAACAAATACTGGGAACTCTGTAAAAAGTGGTAGTATTTAATTATGGCATACAAAAAGTCCCTAAATTTTGTGAATTCTGTGCCATGTATTTTTATTTGTAATTATAAAAAATTAATGTAACTTAATATCATAATTTTTCTTAATTTTTACTATTTTGACAAGGATCAGCCTTCCTCACCCTTCAAAAAATGCCCCAGCCTTCATAAACAAAGATCTTTTTCTTAAACTTTCATATAGTAAAGTTTACTCTTTCTAGCGTATATATAGTTTTACGGGTGTTGAATAATGTCGAGTCAGGTATCCAACATGATAGAGATCAGTTTCGTCACCTTCAAAAATGCCCTTTGCCATCCCTTGGGAGTAAACTCCCCATGGCAACAACTGATCTATTTTTCTGTCTGTATAGTTTCGCCTTTTCCAGAATGTCACTAAGTCATACAGTATGTAGCCTTTTGGGTCTGGACTCTTTCACTTAGCAAAATGCTTTTGAGATTCATCCATGTTGTTCCATGAATGAATATTTCATATCTGGCTTTGCTAAGTAATATTCCATTATGTGTACATACTACAATTTGATTTTCCCTTCACCTGTTGATGGAAATTTAGGTGGTTTTTAGTTTTAGCCAGCTAAGAGTAAAGCTAATTATAAGCATTCACATATGAGTTTTTATGTGAACATAAGTTTTCATTTCCTTTAGGTAAATGCCCAGAAGTAATAACTACTGATTCACTTGGTAACTGCATGTTTAACATGGTAACAAACTGCCAAACCATTTTCCAAAATAGCTATACAATTCTGCATTCCTTCCAACTATATATGAGACTTCTGTTTGCTCTGCACCCTTATCAGTGCTTGGCATTGTCAGTTTCTTTATACTTTAGCCTTTCTAATTAACGTATGAGGTGGTATCTCATTGTAGTTTTAAGTTGTGGCTAATGATACTGAGCATTTTTCTGCATGTTTATTTGCCTTCTATATATCTTCTTTGATGAAATATCTGTTCAGATTTTTTTTGTCTATTTTTTTAATGGGATTTTTGTTTTCTTACTGTTGAGTTAAGGGTTCTTTATATATTCTGGATACAAGTCTTTTGTCAGGTATGATATGAGCAAATATTTTCCTCCCAGTCTGTAGCTTGTTTTATCTTTTTAAAAAAATTTTTTAATGTTTATTTATTTTTGAGACAGAGACAGAGTGTGAGCAGGGGAGGGGCAGAGAGAGAGGGAGACACAGAATCTGAAGCAGGATCCAGGCTCTGAGCCTTCAGCACAGAACCTGATGTGGGGCTCAAACCCACGGACTGTGAGATCATGACCTGAGCCAAAGTCAGATGCCTAACTGACTGAGCCATCCACGCACCCCTTGTTTTTTCATTTTATTGAAGTATCCTTTATAGAGAAGAAAGTTTTAATTTTGGTAAGGCAACCTTTTTTTGCTTTTTTCCCATCTTTTATGTATAGATTATGCGTTTAGTGTTGCATAACACCTTTTTCTAACTCAAGGCAAGAATTTATTTTCAATGTCAAAAAAATTTTACAACCCTCCAGAGAATTGCAATTGAATCTTTAGTATCCATTAATTAAAAAATACATGGTAATTATATTAATCACTACAGGTTCTCTCTGCTTTTGAAATAATGATCATTTCTCTACTCTCATAGATTTGAACCTTCAGTTTCTTTTTTAAAAAGTTTTTATTTATTTATTTACTTATTTTACCTATTTATTTTGAGAGGGAGGGAGGGTCAGGGAGAGAAGGAGACAGAGAATTACAAGCAGGCTCCTTATTGTCAGTGCAGAGTCAAGTGTGAGGCTGGAACCCACAAACCATGAGATCATGACCCAAGCTAAAACCAAGAATCAGAAGCTCAACTGACTGAGTGACCCAGGTGCCCTTGAACCTTCAGTTTCATATGCGAATCCAGAACATACGTCACTCTAATTAATTGCGAATGTCTCACCTGGCCTCATCCTGTCTCCTGGCATCAGAATTTTTTGGTGGCAACAGAATCAGGTTCTAGTCTAGCTTAAGTTTGTCAGGAGTTCATAGCATCAGTGAGAAGGATAGAGAACAATGCTTGAAAACAGGCAGGAATTAAGGTGGTTTGAGCAGTTTCAGGAAGCTATAACTAAGGCTAATAAAACAGGATGTTAGTATTGCTGTGTCACTAGTATGCTCAAGCCACTGCAGTTTTCATTAACTAACTCCTGTTGTTTGCAGTTTTTGCTCCTTGACTCAATGTTCAAATACCAGAATAGAATGTGACAAATTATCTGTGTGGCTGTCTCTTTATTAGAATGTGGCAATCAATTACAGATGCCCAGATACTAGTCATATGTTATAAAGTGGTGTCCTCATATTAGACACTATGTGACCAGAAATGCTTTTGTTCACTGAACAGGAAGCCAAAAATTCTTATAAATGTTCAATTTAACAAACACTGATCAAGGGCCTACCATTGTCAGAGGAGGGATAATATAAGTATGATACACCTAGTGTATACCATGAAAATGCCCAAAATGTTGTGGTGCTTGGGGCACTGTGATTCTTCCTAGCAAAGTCAGGTTAGGGTTCATAGATGATGTGACATTTGGAAGGATAAGTAGGGGTTGCCAGAGGCAGAAAGGAAACGAAAGGTATTTCAAGAAGAGAAGATGAACAGGTTGGTGTCACACAGGAAGAAGGGTAGAAGGACTGGATGGTTGGGGAGAAGGTTGGAATAAGCCAATTGTAAGGTGCCCAAGTTTTGCTCCTATCAGCCAAATGTAGCAAAACCCCAATTTGCAGGGAGTGAAGCAATCACAGAAGTCGATAAAGCACTAAAGGAGCCTAAATTTTCTTATGTGTTGTCTTTGAGATATAAAGAAAGCTATTGTTTTGGCAATGTCTTCCTGCCAAAGTTCAGGATAGAATATCATACAACTACAGAATGGATGTGACTTTAGGTATTGTCCAGAGGTATCTAACTTCTTGATGTTTCAAAAAGAGGAACTAAACCCCAGAGCGGTGCAGTGACTCACCCAAAGTCATCTACAGTAATGATGCAAGGTCTGTTCTGTGGCCATGGCTCAGCGTGGCCTGCCTCACTCCCAATGGCAGCATATGAGAGTGCCTTCCTTAAAGCTCCTGGCTCCCACTTTCCAAGAAATCCCAAAACAGGCTTAGCAGGACATTGTTTCTAGGAGATATCTACAAGGGAAGGGTTCCGAGGTCACATAAGTTGAAAAATGCTGCATGCTCACCCTCACTACATATTAGAGATTCTAAGGAGACCCACAATAAAGATACTTGCTTGTTTAGCTCTATTTGACCCAGATTTGCCCTGTTTATTTCCCTGTAGGATCACAGTTTGTCTAACACCTATTAACATAAATAATGACTTGCCAAATGGTCTGAGTCATGGCCCAGAGTTGGGAGACAATGAATTTACAAGCTAGAAGCAGGAGTCCTAGGTGGTTACCACTCCTAGAGGAAGAATGAAGCTCTCGGAGGTTCATGTTTAGCAGCCTCTAACAACAAGCAAAACTCCTCAGAACCAAGCGTAACTGATTAGTTTTCTTTGCCTTTTATGAAACAGATGGGAGATAAGTTACTAACAGAGTTAATACGGAATGTACATGTATGAATTAATCAGGGCATAGCCATATAATTACATAAGATATTACTTGAGGCCATCCCCATCGCACTTATGGCACACAGACTTTGCTCCTGTCACTTCAAGTTGGAGGTGACTATGAGTAAGATACGGTGCCCCTGATAAAGGGCTCAGAGCCTGATACGCTCAGGTTCAACAGGAGAGAGGGTCATCATTTTCTTGGTTCTAATGCTCATCTAAAAACCCGAAGAATCCAGGTTTTTGGAGAGCCGAGGGCTCTTCTCCTTGCAAACATACTAGTCACAAGGCATGAAAGGAACATCTAATATCAAGCAAAAAAAGCAATGATAGAGTTTGATGCCTTTCTTTCAAGGTTTCTATGTCCTCCCAGTTTTGGCTCTGGCTCTCTTGCTGTCATCTGTGGGTCTCTCCTGTGGGTTCTGCTGCCCATTCTTCTAGCAGGAGCTTCTCCCAGGTGGGTCTCTGGATATAGCTTCCTGCCAGCACACCTCCTGGCTTGCTGCCTTCTTCATGCTGAGCGGGCATCTGGAGCTCTTCCTGGACTTTACCAAAAGAGTCTGAAAATCTCTCGCTGCTAATGGAGCCACTGCCAAGCTTGTTCAGAGGAACAAATGGCTAGATCAATGGCCTTTTCTTCCTCTATCTGTTTGATTGAGTATCTGCCAGGCAGTATGCTAGGTGGTAGATACAAAGCTGGATAAAACACTGTTCCTACCATTAAGGAATTTATGGTCTATGGGGAAGTTAGTCATATTCACATCACTTAAGTTATCTGGCATTTACTGCAGTAGAGCTATAAACAGAAGTATGGACACTGGACCTGGCGGGTTTGAGAGTGCAAGTATTTTTGTCCTAGTGTCTCCAGGGAAGGAACAAATAAGCACCAGGAGAGCTGAGCCAAGCATCAGACACAGCTAGATGTGATCCTTTGAAGCTAGAATTCCACCCTATTCCACCCTATTCCTCTGGAGGAGATACCCTTAATGGGGACGGGGTCTGGAGCTATAGACGGATGCCTCCTGCCTCCCATGCAGTGTTTTCTGCTGGGGCATGGCCGTCAACCTGCCATACATATGGTCACTGAAAGGCAAGACTTGTTTCTTCAAAGAGAAATAACGTCAGATTTAGACTTCCTTTATCCCTGACTTCACTGTCACAGACCCCTTCCCCATTAAGGGTATCTCTTCCAGAGGAATAGGGTGGAATTCTGGCTTCAAAGGATCACATCTAGCTGTGTCTGATGCTTGGCTTTCTTTACCTTCTCCAGAAAAAAGTGTAAAAATAGTTATTATGTATTCCATATGTTCAAAAACTGAGACATATAGAAAAAGGACCCACATAGAATTTCTAGAAATGTAAGCTACAATGTCTGAAGTGAAAATATACCAAGTAGCATCAACAATGGATTACCTATTGCAGAATAAGACATTACTAAACAAGACAGAAAGCCAGGAAGGACATAAATGAATTAAGCAATACTATCAACCAACCTGACTTAACTCATAGAACACACTATCCAATAACAGCAGAATATGCATTCTTTTCAAGTTCACACAGAACATTTACCAAGATAGACCATATTCTGGGCCATATGACAGGTTAATCAATTTACAATAATTCAAGTCATACAAAATGTGTACTCTAACACAGGAATTAAGTTAAAAATCAAAATAGAAAAATTCTAGAAAATCCCCAAATATGTTAAAACTAAGTAACATATTTCTAAATAATCCATAGGTCAAAGAAGAAATAAAAAAGGAAATAAGAAATTATTCTGAAATTTTAGTACCAGATACTTACATTGGAAAAGAAGAAATGCCTCAGATCAATCACTTTAGCTTCCACTTTAAGAAATAAGGAAAAGAGGGGTGCCTGGGTGGCTCAGTCAGTTAAGCATCCGGCTTCGGCTCAGGTCATAATCTCACAGTTCGTGGGTTTGAGCCCCACATTGGGCTCTGTGCTGACAGTTCAGAGCCTGGAGCCTGCTTCCGATTCTGTGCCTCCCTCTCTCTCTAACCCTCCCCTGCTCACACTGTCTCTCTCTCTCTCAAAAGTAAATAAAACATTAAAAAAAAAAAGAAATAAGGAAAAGAAGAGCAAGTGAAAATTAAACTAAGCAAAAGGAAATAATAAAGATCAGCGGGGGTAGGGGGTGGGGTGAGGGTGGGGACAGTGAAATAAGAAATAGAAAAACCATAGAGAAAATCAAGACAACCAAATGTTGATTTTTTTGAGGTCACTAAAATTGGTATAAACCTCTAGTCAGAGTGATTAGGAAAAGAGAGAGGAGACACAAATCACAAATGTCAGGAATGAAGGCGGTAACACCACTACAAGTCCTACAGATGTTAAAAACATAATAAAGGATTATGAACAACTTTATGCCAATAAATTTGAAAAGTTAAGGAAATGGACAAATTCTGGGAGGATAAAAATGAGCAAAGTTCTATCAAGAAGAAATATATAACCTACCTAGCCCTATTACATATTGAAGACAGCAAGTTTTTTAACCTGCACAAAGAAGGGTGCAGGTCCATGTGAGAACACTGGTGAATTCTACCAAAAATTTAAGGAAGAAAAAAATATCAATTCTAAATGACATATTCAAAAAATCAAAGAAAGTGGAATAACTATCAATCAATTCTATGAGATCAGCATTACTCTTGATACCAAAACTACATAAAGACATTACAAAAAAGCAAATTATAGACCAATGTCTTTCATGAACATAGATATAAAAATTATTTAAAAATTTTAACAAATCAAACCCAACAGAATATAAAAACTATGACCATGGAGTTTATGCCAGTCATGCAAGGTTGACTTATTATACAAAAGCAAGTGATGTAATTCACCACATTAACTAAGAAACAAAATTGTATGATCATTTAAATAGACACAGAAAAAGCATTTGACAAAATCCAACATTTATTCCTCCTAGCAAATGTGGAATAAAAATGAACTTCCTAACCCTGATAAAGGTCATCTATGAAAAACATACAACTAATATCATACTTAATGGTGAAAGACAGAATATTTTCCCAGTAAGATCAGGAAGAAGAAAAAGATGGTCACTCTCATCATTCTATTCAACATTGTACTGGAGGTTCTTGCCAGTGCAATTAGGCAGGGGGAAAAGGCATCCAAGGAAGTAAAACTTTTTGCAGCCAAAATGACCATATATATAAAATTCCTATGGAATTGACTAAAAAAGCTGCTAAAACTAGTAGGTGGGTTTAGCAATGTTAATGGATATGAGATCAATATACATAAATCAATTATATTTCTATATTGTATAGATAAAATACTGAAAATTAAAAATTTAAATATTTATAATACCATCAATCAATATGAAATACTTAAGGATAAATCTGAAAAAAAAACCAATATGAATACTTTGTACACTGAAAAATATAAAACATCACAAGAGAAGTTAATGATCTAAATAGTTATGTTCTTATTCACAGGTCAGAAAAATTAATATTGTAAAAATGTCAATTCCTCCCAAAGAATTCCCAAAGATTCCCAAAGAATCTATCTATAGATTCAATGCAACCTTCACCAAAATACCAGCAGGCTTTTTTGGGTAAAAATTGACAAGCCACTTCTAAAATTTGTATTCAGTGTGAAAAGCCTAGAATAGCCAAAGAAATCTAGAAAAAAAAAATGTTGCAGGACTTAAACTACCTGATTCAAGACTTACAATAAAACTTCAGTAATTAAGGCACTGTGGTATTGACATAAAACTGAGTAACAAGTCAAACAAACAACAGTGTCCAGAAAAGGGGCCCACACATATTTGAACAACTAATTTTCAACAGTGACACCAAGACAATTCAGTGGAGAAAGTAGTGCTTTCACCAAATGGTACTGGAACAACTAAATATCCATATAGAAAAAAATGATCTTCAATCCGTAACTTGCACCATATACAAAAATTAACTCAACATGGATCCTAAACCTAAACATAACACCAAAACTCTAAACCTTTTAGACAAAAACATTGAAGAAAATACTTGTCATCTTGGATTAGACAAGAGTTTCTCAGATAGGACACTAAAAGCACAATACTGGGGCTCCCACCGCGTGCCCGACTCCGCTGGTTCCCACCGCGAGAAGGGCGGGGCTGGGAAGGCTCTGCTCCGTAGGTCCCACACGCAGGGCGTCGCGTCTCCCGGTTTTAATATTCCTTTCGCTTAAAATTGCGAGAGTGGTTTCTTTCTCCTGCAGATGGAGTTTGCCTGAGACAGGTGAAGTGAGAAGAGGGCTCCGGGGACGTGCAGAGGAACCCCAGCACCCCGCAGGGGGGAGGGCGGTCCAGAAGAGAGATCAGATGAGTATCTAGGAAGAGGGGAAAACCCAGGGAGAAGCGTGGTTTCAAGGACATCAAGACTAAGAAAGTCAGAGTCAACTGCTGCCAGGAAGCAGGATCTTTGTAGATGTAATCAAGATAAGATCATGGTGGATTCTGGTGGGCCCTAAATGAAATGACTGGTGTCCTTGTAAGAGGAAAATTTGGACACAGGCACAAAGGGAAGAAGGCCACGTGACAACGGGGACAGATTAGAGCGCTACAGCCGCAAGCCAAGGAAGCCCTGGACGGCCCGAAGCTGGAGGAGGCAGGAAAGTTTCCGTGGCACCGTTTGTAGTTGCCATAAGCTAGGCACTCATGACTGGACAGCGGGACACTGTGGCCAGCCACCCCTGCCCCTCGACACCCGGATGTTTGTGACTTAAGCCACTAGGCTGCTGAAGAAAAGCAGCAGAGCAAGTGCCATGCGCCTCGTTAGCAGAAGTCAGTGTGCACGCAGAGCTCTCCATGCAGGCCGGGACACAGGGCCGGGAGGACTGGGTGCCAGGGGCCACCTCACAGCACACACGACTGCCACCCAGAGCCGTGTGGCTCCCAGCTCACTGATGGCCTCTGCTTGTCAGACAACTGCTCAAGAGACTGTAGTCATGGACGTCATGGGCGTGGCTCTGACTAGGACAGTGGCAGCTGAACCTAGAGAGAGGAGGCGGACTTGATAGGACATGGTTGAGGAAGGCGGTGTCTGAAGGTGGCTCTTGGGTCTCTCTCAACTGAGGACTGAAAGATGGAGTCAACCGGGGACAGTTAAGTTTGGGGTGTTGTGGGGCCCCCAAGTTGCCATGTTCAGGCCAGCTGAGGGGAGAGGTTTGCACTGGAGTTTTACTTTATCCCCAGAAGCCCTAGTGCCATGATGTTATTTAAAAAAATTTTTTAATGCTTACCTATTTTTGAGAGAGAGAGAGAGTAGGAGAAGAGCACCGAGAGATGGAGACACAGAATCCAAAGCAGGCTCCAGGCTCCGAGCTGTCAGCACAGAGCCTGACGTGGGGCTCGAACTCAAGGACCACGAGATCATGGCCTGAGTTGAAGATGGACCCTCAACCGACTGAGCCCCCCAGGCGCCCCTCTCTGATTTTTGTTAAACAGCTGATCTGGCTGTGGTAAGCAGAGCAGACTAGAGGGCACAGAGAAGATGGAAGCTTGGCCAGAGTAATGGAGGGGCAGAGAGAGAAGGCTAGACAGACCAGGGGCTGCTGCCTCAGCATTGGTCCGGGACTGAGGTTTTGGCCAGGTGTCGTGAGGCCAGCATGGGGGCGGGAGTCCTGGGAGCACTGGAACTGAGAAGTTGGAGCCAGAGCCAGAGCTGGGGCAGCTAGGGAAAGGAGGGACCAGGACACGGCATGACCCTGGGACTCAGCTGCATTCCCTTGTTCGGTCACTCACGGAAGTCCCAGAGAGCCTGCGCTGGCTGGTGCCCAGGGGGGAGAGAAACAGGTGAAGTCCTCCAGGTCCAGGACAGACCCAGCAAGGGCCATGTTGTGGGAGGAAAGTTCTATAATGGTGCCGCAGGAGCGGAAGCTATCAAGGGAAAGGGATGAATGCTCTGGGGACCAGGAGAACAGTGACTCAGAGTGACAAGAGGGGCCACTGGCCATGAGCAAACTGAAGAACACAAACAGCACTGTTTAAATAAATTTTGAAGGCAAAAAAAAAAAAATCAACAAATCTGACACAATTAAAATTGGAGTTTTTATTCATCAAAAGATATACTAAGAGAATAAATAAGCAAGCCTTAGGTATTTATAAAGCACATACCTGGGGCACCCGGGTGGCTCAGTCGGATGACCATACAACTTTGGCTCAGGTCATGATCTCATAGTTCAAGTTCAAGCTCTATATCAGGTTTGGATCTGTCAGCACAGAGACCGCTTCAGATCCTCTGTCCTCTTCTCTGTCCTCCCCCACTCATGTTTTCTGTCATAAAAATAAATAAAAACATTTTTAAAAGCACGTACTTGAGAAGGATCTATATCCAGAATATATTTTAAAAGCCTAAAACTTTATGAAAAGAAACAAACAACTCAATTGAAAAACTGGTAAAATTTCTGAACAGATTCTTCATCAAAGAGGATATACAGGTAGTAAATAAATAAACACATGAAAAAATGCTTTGACATCCCATTAACCATTAGAAAATGCAAATAAAGCCCACAAGATGCCATATACACTTCCTGGAATGGCTAAAACTAAAACAACTGGCCCTAACAAGTACTGGCACACATGCAGACCAAGTGGAACTCTCAAAAACTATTGGTGAGAATACATAATGGCACAGCTACTTTGTAAATGAGCTTGGCAGTTTCTTATAAAATAAAAACACACTTAACAAATGACCCAACAATTCCATTCCCAGGTATTTTCCAAAGGAAATGAAGAGATACATTCACACAATGACCTGTACTCATTTTTAAAGCAGCTTTATTTGCAATCATCAAAAAACAAAAAACACACAAATGTCCTTCAATGAATGAATTGTAAACAAATTGTCGTATATCCACAAAACAGACTACTACTCAGCAAGAAAAAGGAATTAACTATTGGAATATACAATAACAAGGTAAGTTTCAAAATAATTACAATGAATTAAAGAAATTATGATGAGTTAAGCAAAATAAATGTATATACTATATGACTCCATTTATATAAAACTTGAGAAAATACAAACTACTCTCTAGTGACATTTAGCTCATTTGTTTCTTGGAGAGTTCAGTAAAGAAGTCACTGGGAGGAAAGGAAATAGACAAACTAAGCTCCATAAAGTAAAATTTCTATTTTTATTTTTGTATTTTTGTATTTTCAGTGCCTAGAATTGTGTCTAACACAGTGTGTGTGTGTCTATCTGTCTAGAGATATGTATTTTAATACAATATATAAATATTTAATGTAAAATATATAATAAATTTTTGAGAGAATGAATATTCATGTACAAAAATATTACTTAATTGACATAATGATTAAGAGTATAGATTCTAAAATCAGATGCATGATTCTGACCTACAAGCTGTGCAAAATTGGGAGTATAATTTAACCACAACATGCTTTGAAAAAAAGCAATTATTAAAAGGAAAAAAGTATTACCCACCTCTCATAGGTAATTATGAGGATTGAATGTGATAACTTATTTTTAAGTGCCTGGCTCAGGGTGGTTCAACATAAGGAAATCAATCCATATAACACATCAGAGTAATAGAAAGAAGGGAAAAAAAAAGTATACGATTTCAATTCTCATAGGAAAAAAGCATTTGACAAAATTCAATACTCTTTCAAGATAAAAACACTCATAAAACTAGGAATAGAAAAAAACTTTCTCAATATCATAAAGACCATATATGAAAAACTCACAGCATCATATTCAATGGCAAAATACTGAAATATTTTCCCCTAAGTTTAGAAATAAGAAAAGGATGCCCAGTTTCATCTCTGCTATTCAACATGAAATTAGAAGTCCTAGGCAAAGGAATTAGGAAGGGAGGAAAAAAGACATCCAAATTATAAAGAAAGAAGTAAAAATATTTTTATTCACAGATGACATAATCTTACATGTAGAAAATACCAAAGAAGCCACCAAAAAACTATGTGCACTAATAAATAGATTCAGCAAGGTTGCAAGGTACAAGATTGACATATAACCACTTGTGTTTCTATACACTAGGAATGAATAATAGAAGAAAATTAAGAAAACAATCCAATTTATACTAGTATCCAAAAAAATAAAATGCCTAGTTATAACTTTAACAAAGAGGTGTAAGTCTTATACACTGAAAACTATAAAACATCACTGAAAGATATTAAAGAAGACTTAAATAAAAGGAAAGACATCTCATGTTTATGAATTGAAACATTTAATATTATTAATATAGAAATCTACCCAAAGTGATCTATAGACTCAATGTAATCTCTATCAAAATCCCAACATATTTTGGGGGGAAAAATGAAACAAATTCTCAAACTCATATGGATTTGAAGGGGGCTCTGAATAGCCAAAATGATTTTGAAATAGAAAAAAGTTAGAAAACTTCACGGTGAACATGGAGCCTACTCAAGATTCTCTCTCTCCCCCTTTGCCCCTCTCCACCACTCATGCTCTCTTTCTAAAAATAGTAATAACAATAAAGCAAAAACCAAAGCTACAGTCATTAAAACAAGGTGGTATTGCATATAGACAAATAGTTCAATAGAATAGAATCAAGAGTCCAGAAATAAACTCATACATCCAGGTCAATTATTTTGACAAGGATAGTGAGAAATGGAGAAATGGAGAAATAATGGTTTCATCTGTAAAAGGTACTGGGAAAATCAGCTACCCACATGCAAACAAATCCCTACCTCACACTATGTATAAAAATTAACTCACAATGAATCATTAACAAAAATACAAGAGCTAAAACTACAAAACTATTAGAAGAAAAGATAGGGGTAAATCTTTATTACTTTGGGTTTTGACAGTGGATTCTTAGATATGACACCAAAAGTGTAAGTGAGCAATAAAAGAAAAAAAAAAGTAGGTTGGACTGTGTCTAAATTAAAAACTTTTGTGCATCAAAGGACATAAAGAAAGTGAAAAGACAATCTACAGAACTGAGAAAATATCTGCAAATCATATAGCTGATAAGATCTAGTATCCAGAATATATTAAAAAACCTCTTACAACTCAGTAATAAAAAAAGATAAATAACCTAATTAAAAATGGGTGAATGATTTAAACAGACATTTCTCCAGAGAATGTATACAAATGGCCAACAAGCACATTAAAAGATGTTCAGCATCATCCGTCATTAGGGAAGTGCAAGTCAAAATGACAATATACCACTTCATACTCACTAGGGTGGCAAGAACCAAAAAAAGAGAAATAAAAAACTAATATTATCAAGGATATGGAATAATTGGAACATGCCAGATAGGGATGTAAAATATTTCCGGTGCTGTGGGAAGTAGTTGGGAATTTCTGGACACTGGTTGGGATGAGCACTGGGTGTTGTATGTAAGTAACGAATCACGGGACTCTAACCCCGAAACCAAGAGCACACTGTATACGCTGTATGTTAGCTAACTTGACAATAAAACATATTAAAATCAATCAATCAATCAATCAATCAAGGTATTTTATAATCTAAAAAAGTTAAATGTAGAATTACCATACGATCCAATAATTCTCTAAGGTATATACCCAAGAGAACTGAAAACAAGTACATGAACAAGAACAAATACATGCAAGTTCATAATGGCACTATTTCCAATAGCCAAAAGCTGGAAAAAACCCCAAAAGTCCACTGGCAGATGAATGAAAAAACAAATCATAGCATACACATACAACGGACTATTATTTAGCCATAACAAGGAATGAAGTGACTAATACATGCTACACCTTGGATGAATCACAAAACACTATGCTAAGTGGAAGAAGCCAGATATGGAAGGCAGAATCCTATTGTATGATTCCATTTATGTGACACAGTCAGAATTGGTAAGTCCATCAATAGTATGCAGATAAGTGGCTGCTAGGAGCTAGGGGAGGGAAGAATCAGGAGTAACAGATGGTCACGGAGGAGGGCACTGGTGAGGAAGAGCACTGGGTGTTATATGGAAACCAACTTGACAATAAACTATAAAAAAAAATTAGGAGTAACTGCGCAATGGCAGTTTTTGAACTGTTTTAGAACTAGACAGAGCCAGTGGATACACAACATTGTGAGTATATTAAATGTCACTAAAAAAAAAAAAAATGTCACTGAAGTATTTACTTTAAGACAGTTAATTTTATATTACATGGATTTCACCTAATTTTTTAAAAAGTGTTTGACATAGTTCCTAACATGTTATAAGCACTAAAGAAAAACAAACCATTAGAATTTTTATTATAGCTTTATTTATAATAACTGAAAATTAGAAGCAATGTAAATATGAAACATTAGGAAATTAAATGTAAAAAATTAAGGTACATCCACATGTTGAAATACTTTGCAGTCATTCAAAAACATGCAAAGGATACTTAGTAATAATGGAAAATACTCAGTAAGTTAAGTTCAATACTTATAACCAGAAAAACCTCAGTAAGTATTATGTTTAAAAACTTTTCCAGCATACTTTACATTCATCTCA
Source organism: Suricata suricatta (assembly GCF_006229205.1). Taxonomy (NCBI): domain Eukaryota; kingdom Metazoa; phylum Chordata; class Mammalia; order Carnivora; family Herpestidae; genus Suricata; species Suricata suricatta. The sequence continues at coordinate 63,891,079 of NC_043703.1, read as the reverse complement.
AGTTTGGTTTTAACTCTCCAAAAAGCCAAAATATTCAATTTCTCAAGCTGGAACACTCAAAATTCACAACAATTCAAGATTAAATATATTTTTGTATCTTAGATTTAATTCAAGTCCAGAAGCCAAGACTTGGCAACTGATTTCCAGTTTGTACTTGAACTTGCCTCTCAAGCCTTATTTCCTAGAATCCCTACTTCCCTTTTTGCACCACTCTACATTCTGCCCAATCTCAACTGCAACCATTTCCTCTTTTTCTTCCCCACCAGTAACACCCTTACTTCTCACTGCCAACCCTCATATCTTACCACTGTGCAGTGCTATCACTTCCTGGAGGGACCTTCTTTAATTCCAGCAGCAGCCTCTCCCTGTATATCCACAGCTCTCTAAAGATCATGCAGACTTCTCCTTTTGTCTGGTGTTATGATTATTCCTGTACATATTTTATTTCTCCTGACAGGCCAGGGCTATGGCTTACTCATATTTATAATGATGAAGGCATCTGGCAGAGTGCTCTGCTCTGATCATAGTAGGTATTCAATAAGTGTTTATGAAATTGAATGGAATTTCTGGAACAGATGGGTAACAATTCAGATGTCAGGATATAATGCAAACTGTTTCCTGTAGCGCCTATGTTTAAACAGACAGTGCTCAGTTCTCTTCATTGTAAATGCTGCCACATGCCTATTCCATATAACATTCACCAACACTAAACTATAATGTCACAGAAACATGTAATGGGCCAACTGGGAATGATTTATGTAATTTATAGACAAATCATCATTAGCATTTACCACTTTACACTTCAAATCACCATCAAGATCCCCTTTCTTCTTTAGTCCACATACATACAGAGGGCTCTTTTCATAGTCACATAATCTGACCACCAGATTACTAGACACATTGATCAAGTTACCTTCCTTTGTGTGGAATATAAAGGCTGCAATCCACAAATTCAATGTAAGTAATGCTCCTTGGTTTGCTTTATTGATTTTTCAGATTGACACTTAAATAACGAAAGGTCTCATTGGACACTAGAAAGCTGAATTTTTTTTCTCATATGTTAAATTTGTGCAGAACTAGATTAAGGGCAGACCAATGGGGCAGGTTTGCTGGGGTGCCACAACATTACTGTATTTTAAAATGGTGCCTGTTGACTCGTGTTTCTGGTGAGTCTCGCTTGTCTTACTCTCTTGGAGCCAGATAGCACCCTGTAGATGGAGCAATAATAGAAATAATAATAATAAATAGAATAATGGTAGCAGAGCCAGTAATAATGCAGTAGAAGTAATAATACTCCTCCCTGGCTGACCTACTTTGGTGCAAGTTGCATGGGTACCTGTAGGAGACACCGCCAGCCCCGATGCCAGCATGTTGACAATAGATTCATGCAGGCAACTGTGCTCAGCAGATTTCTGATGCCAAGTAGTATCTCACTTCATGCTGTTTACTGGGGATGAGGTATTTATTTTAATATCTAAAGTAAAAAACATTTTTTAACTTTATTTTTGAGAGACAGAGAAAGAGAGAGAGAGAGAGCAAGCAAGTGCTCACAAGGGAGGGGCAGAAAGAGAGGAATAAACATCCCAAGCAGGCTCCAAGCTGTCAGCACAGAGCCCATTGTAGGGTTTGGTCCCACAGACATGAGCTGAGATCATGACCTTAATTGAAATCAAGAGTTGGACACTTAACTGACTGAGCCACCCAGGCATTCCTAAAGTGATAAACTTTTAATATGCCTCTCAAGACATTCTTTGATTCCAAAACTAGCAAAAGAAAACTGAAACAAATTTTATTGGCAAGAGAACCAGAAAGAATGTTTAAACATAATTTGAATTAGACTTTTTACCTATAATCATGTGACCACTACACTTAGTGACCATGAGGGACTAAGGCTACAAAGAAGTAGCGGTTTTGGGAATAAGTCTGTGGGCTCTGAAGCCAGACTGGTATCAGTCAAATTCCATTTCTACCACTTGATAGAAACTGTGTGTCTTTTCTGTATATTTATTACAGCATTTTCTTTTATGATAGAAAAACAGTTTCTTCTGCTCCACTAAATAAGTGTTAACCAAATATTTAAAGGATTTTTTTAAATGTTTATTTACATTTGAGAGACAGAGACAGAGCATGAGCGGCAGAGGGGTAGAGAGAGAAGAAGACACAGAACTCACAGAAAGCTTACAGCACAGAGCCTGACACAAGCTTCGAGCCCACGAACTGTGAGATCATGACCTGAGCCCAAATCAGATGTTTAACCAAGTGAGTTACCCAAACACCCCAGGATTTAAAGTTTTTTACAGGCACCAAATTGTTACCTTCCCTGAGGAACACACAATACCTCAGTCTAACCCTGAATGTATACAAGATGGCTCACTGAAAAATTTAAAAAATAAGGAAATAAACTCTAAAAAAAAGTAACCTGGCAAACAAGACAGCAGTTCTGAATAATTTTGTGTATTTAGTCAACATGACCTCCAGCTTACTAAATCTCCAGCAGGCCATGCCATTTCATCTGCTGGAAATGACTAACTCCTAACAAAACAGGTCCTGTTCCACATTGTAGATCCCTTATTCTTCAACTCTTACCTTGTTTAAGACAGTGATTCTTTATAAACCAAAGATCCCAGGCAATCCCGAAAGCCACTTTCTGGTTGTTGTAGATCTCTTAAAGTCCTTTCTAAGATGACTTTTATGAGACCTGCACAGAAGAGAATACAAATTAGACCATATTATTTCATTCCTCAACATGTGCCTATTTCATCGTGTAGATGATTCATGTGCCCAGGTTTGCTTTAATAGCCTGGGGGAGCAGAGGGGAAGGTGAAAGGACACTTCCAACACTGTCTGACTATGTGATCTAGGACCAATAACAACTGCTCAGTTTCCTCACCTGTCAAACCTGTATAACAATTTTAATTTACATACTTAGCATGAGGTTCAACTAAAATAATGTATATGAAATGTTTTTGAAACCATTAAGCTCATGAGTGTTAGTTACTCCTGGGCAGAGCGTGGCTCTCTGCCCCTTTTCTCTCTCACCCTCCAACAGCCACATCTACACAAACTAGCTCCTAACTTTCTCTCAAGGCTATGAATCTTTCACCACTTGACTTGATCTTCTGCCACATTTAAAGGAGTTAGAATCCAACATGGATGCATAAGAAGAAGAAGGTGAGTTCATCTCCAGTTATCCTAGTCAAGATTTCTAGTATAAAAACAATTCTACCTCTTGGGTGTTTTTTTAAATGCTTTATTATTTATTTTTGAGAGAGAGAAGCAGAACATGAGTGGGGGAGACACAGAATCTGAACGGAGCCTGACAGCTCCAGGCTCTGAGCTGCTAGCACAGAGCCTGACATGGGGCTTGAACTCAGGAACTGCAAGACCATGACCTGAGCTGAAGTCGGATGCCTAACCAACTGAGCCACCGAGGTGCCCCATTGGGTCTTTTGTTTGGATGATTTTTTAAAAAATTTATTGTGTCTATGACCACTCTTCCTTTCCAGGGTACCACACCAGAGAACAAATAATAAATGGGATCCAAAGCATTGATTTTATTTACCCCATAATCTCCTAAGGAGAACTCTGTGAAAAAGCAGGAGACGTGACTTCAGACCTGAAGTCATATTGGGGCTTCCTACTTCCTCTCACTGAATGTTAAGACCGTGAGGCCCATGGAGCAGCTGTAATTTGTCTTATGACTCAGGCACAATGGCTGCCAGCCTATTGCATGAGGAACACACATGAGGAACACCCTGTGTTTTCCACATAGTGTAAGACAACATAGGAGAGCCCAATTTTCCTACCGGAAAGACACATACATGTCTTTGTGTATTTTCCCAGGAACGAATGGATATGGGGTACGGCTGGATGCTCTTTCTCCATTCTCCTCCCAGATACTCTTATAAGCAAGGGCACTGGCAGGATAAATGCTGGGACCATGGTTATAATCTTCAGCCATGGGACAGGGAAGCCTAGTAGGTTATCACTGTTTTATCACATAAAATTACAGGAAAACTAAGACATTGAGTGTCTGTCTTAAACACACTTGATTGAATAAAAGTATTTGAAAACAAAATCTTCTCAGTTTTAAATCTAAATTTCAAGTATTTTCACTTAGGATAAAGGTACTATATTTGTCAGGGTTCTCCAAAATCAAAAACAAAAACCCAGTTAGAGATTTTGGCAATTTCTAGTGATTCCCAAGATTGGCAGGGTGAGTTGGCAGGCTGGAGACCCCAGAGAGTCAGTGATTTGGTTCTAGTCTGCATGTGAAGGCCTGAGAACCCAGAGAGCCAGTGGTGTGTGGGTCCAGTCCAAAGGCTGGGGTGGTTGAGAACCAGGAAAAGCTGATGTCCCAGTTCAAAGACCACCGGGCATGAAGAATTTTCTCTCACTGTGGGGAGGTCAGCCTCACTGTTCTATTCACACCTTCAACTGACTGACTAATTCAAATGTTAATCTCATACAGAAACACCCTCACAGACACATCCAGAATAATGTTTGATGAAATGTCAGGACACCTGATGTCACAGTCAACCTAACATATAAAATTAACTATCACAGATAATATTAATATTTACAACTTAAATTTCTTATCTAAGGGCCTTAAGTACTATGGCTCTCTGAGCCTTACAAGTTTCTTACTTTTTGTAATTTCTTATTACAAAATTGAGGAGAAACCACATGACTACCTACTTCTTAAGTTATTAAATGATCAAAGTAACTTTTCTCCTATTTTAATTATAAAAGTTTCCTCATGTGCAGTTTCTTACTTTTCTACTCGGCTAACTCTAACAAGAACTGATGACTGAGTATTTGAACTTTTTAAAGTACTTTCTGCTCTGGATAATATTTCAGTGGAAGACCTACAAGTACATCAAGTTATTGCCCAAAAGCCTCATCAAAATTCTGAATACAATAAACTATTTTCAATGGGCTCTCAAGAGGTGATAATTAGCTTTCATTAAACATAATAAATACTAATGCAAGCCAGAAACAAAGTACAGGCAGAATTGTACTACACACATTAATAATGCAAAGGTTCAGTCTTTGGACTACATGGAGCTCCCTGAGAATGATAGGTGGTCTAAGACAACACTGAAGATGTCTGACTTACACAAAGAAAATTTTCATGTGCCAACACTAAAGACTGACTTTTCCTGAATCTTGAATTCAAAAGTAATTGAACATATTCCATGTACATATTTTTTAACTTCTTCTTTAAGCTCTGTGTCATATTTAAAAAAGAAAAATAACAATGTACACCACAACATCAGGGATTTGTATTAAACAGTATCTGTGTCTAGGGGTTTTAATAGCAATATATAAGAATGCATTGAGATAAAGAGGGACGGATATCAGCACTGAGGATCGTTCTCACGAAATTCATGTTAAAGCTTAATTAAAAAACTATCTAACCCACAATTAGTTATCACTGTACCAGGATGGTACATCCCAAGTGTTGGTGAGAAGTGGAGGGACTGCAACTCCCCCAAGAGTGCACTGTTTAAGGAAAGGCTGAACCCAGATCCCTGGTTCTCTCCAGAATATAACATCAGAGTGAGAGCTGGTCACCATTAGTTTGCTTTGAGTCAGACTGTTAGTAACTAATTGGAAAGCCCCTCACACCCCATCTAGCTGAGGAGAGATTACTTAAACTTTCAGATTGTGAGCATGGTTACTCAACAGAGGAGCATGAACATTTCTAATAATGTGCTCTGTTTACTTAATTACTGTAATCTAAAAATGGATTCCACGTTGAGAATTTATGTTGAAACATTTTTTTTTAATCTAGTAGGGACTTTCAACAAATGATACAGATATCTGTTTGGGAAAACGTGAACCTTGATGCTTACTTCAAACAATACATGAAAATGAATTCAAGATGCATTGTACACCTAAACGTGATAGGTAAAATGACCAAACTTTCAGAAGAAAACATTGGAGAAATCAATAATGACTTAGAAATAGGCAAACATTTTTTTAAACAAGACATAAAAAGTACAAATCAAAAGATAAAAATAGATAAACTGCACTGCACCAAAATGAAAACCTACTGTTCATCAAAAGCCACCACTGAGAAAGTAAAAGGGCAAGCTGCAAACTGGAAGAAGTTGGTCTCAATAATATGTTTAATAGAGGATTCATATCCAAAATGCATTTTAAAATAACACCACAGATCTATAAGGGAAAAGGCAAAAGACTTAACGAAAGATGGGTTAAATAAACTTAAATCACAATTCGTTACCACTGTACAATAGAATGGCTACAATTAAAATGACAACACTAAATGTTGGCAAGGATGTAGAGGACCTGGAACTCTCATATTCCACCCATTGGAGTGTAAAAATGTTACAACACTTTGGAAAACAGCTTGGAGTTTCTTATAAAATTAAATATACACTACCATATGACATGATTCCAGCAATTCCACTCAAGTATTTATCCAAGGGAAATTAAAACCTATGTGTATACCAAGACATATGGACAAAAATGTTCATAATAGTTCTATTCAGTCATTATTTATAGTAGCAAAATATGAAAATAATGGATAAATTAATAACCAAATTGTAGAACATCCATACAAGAGAATACCGTTCACCAATAAAAAGTAATTAACTATATAGACACATGTTGAAAATATGACCAGTGAAAGAAGCCAGACACAAGAGTACATACTATATAATTCTATTTATATAAAATTCTACAGCAAGTAAAGGACTGTATGCATATTTAAAATATCATATATTTATCATTAGTGTACTTCACACACTTCGCCTTATGCTTATTATACATCAATTTATAAAATCCATTGGGACCTCCTAATACTTGGGTGTCTTCTGAAATAAAAGTAAAGATACCACTGATGACAGCAGAAAAGGTCACACTCTTGATTTGTTAATATGAGACTCTATTTTTTTACTAAAGTGATGCACAGTACACAAAAATATACAATACAAATTGGTTTTTTAATGAAATAAACTTCTACATCAAATTCAGGTGGAAAAATTCTGAATCAAAATTTGGACTCCAAAAGTCCCTTGTAGTGACTAAAATTGTTAAATATTTTGTTATTAAAACTATCTTGTTCCACTTATGCTCCTGCAACACTCTTCCTTTCATTTTTTTTTTTCATTCCCTTCATAGATTTAAAATATTTTCTTCAAGGTGACAGGCACCTTGCTCTGAAATAACTGGCTTCTCCCCAGGGAGGGGAAAGATCATTTTGTAAGCAAAGGCTGGCAGATGTGAATAGCAATATTAACCTACAAAAAGATCACGGATCTTTGGGAATTCAATCTCCAGTCTTGTTAAACCCTGACAGAGCCTGGGGAAGGAATGCAGATAGGAAGAGAACAGACTTCTGCCTATCAAGAAAACCAAAGGAAGAGCTCATGAATATTGATTCTGGACCTGCCTTCTCTCTACGGAGAGAAATGCAGACACAGTGCACTCCGTATTACAGTGCCTACATCCAGTCCAACAGCACGCTGCGGCCAGGTTATAAACAACTCATCAAACTGCAATCTACATGTATTTCTCCACTTTCATATAATGTTTCTGAGGATAGAAGCCATTTCGCAAAATTGTTGATAGGCCCTATTCTGGGAAATTTAAGTTAGAGCCCCAGCAAATTAGAGTCTGCTACATAAAAAGTTCTCAAAAAATGCTTACTACAAAAACACAAACAGGGCAGAATCCCCAATCCAATCCATTTTGCAGGTGGAAGATGGTGGATGGAAATGATTCAGGAAGAGATAAATGGAAAGGGGACAGAGCAAAGAGTTGTTGACTGGTTATGAAACACATTTTTAAAAGCCTTTTAACTTTTTCATCATGTATCAGAGTTCTTTTGCGGAAGATGTAATCTGTCCCTAAAGAAAATAGAAGATCTCATAAATTAGAATTTTTCTCTTGTTCTTCCCAGGAAATACACATCTAATTGGTACTATATCCAGTTTACCAAGCACTAAGTTAGACAGTTCTCTTTAACGACGGCTGCTGAGTAGAAGCCAGTACTCAAATAGCACACATGGTGAGTGTTTCAAGGCATATTGTTGATAATGAGTTATTAGCAACTTATTATGTTGAAAAAAAACCTCAATTGATTCACATCAAAAAGGAAGAAACCCTAGATGGAGATATTTACCATTGTAAAAGAAAATACTCAAGCGGTCTCTCTGACTTCTTTGTTTAAAAACTGCCATTGTTGTTCCCTATATTTAAGCAACCATCGTGTTTCAGAAGGTAAAGGGACAAGCTATTCTTGTCTCTTTTTTTATTAAAAAATTTGTTTAATATTTATTTATTTTTGAGAGGAAGAGCAAGCAGGGGAGGGGCAGAGAGAGAGAGAGAGAGAGGGAGAGAGAGAGAGAGAGAGAGAGAGGGAGCCACACTATCCGAAGCAGGAGCTAGGCTCTGAGCTGTCAGCACAGAGCCTGACACAGGGCTCAAACCCACAAACCATGAGATCTTGACCTGAGCTGAAGTCAGACACTCAACCAACTGCATCCCAATATTTTCTTTTTTGTACATAGTTGCCTCTCAAATCTTTGAAGGCAGCTAATGTGTCTCCCCTTAAAACTTCGATAGACCAAACACCTTGGTTCCTTGAATTGTCTTTTGAAGAGTACTTCCCTTCTTGTCCTAGAGGCTTTCCATTTGTCAGTATCCATCTTAAATTGGGGTGTCCAAAATTGAAATCAATATTCCACCTTTAATCAGACCAGTGAAAAACCTGGTAGGATTGTATTTTCTGTAATTCGGACACATCACCAGCATATTAATGCAATTTTTTTTTCACATAAACTGCTGCCAAACCACATCTCCCCAACTTGGACTTAGGCAGTTGAATTTTTAAAGGTAAATACAGAAGATAACATTTGGATTTTGCCTATCATTTCAACCTGTCAAGAAGATTTTGAATCTTTATTTTACCATCAATCATATTCACCCCTTTTTCCAGCTTTCTGTCATATTCTAACTTGATAAGCATGTCTTCTATGTCTTCAGCAAGTCACTGATAAAAATGTCTAACAGTACAGGACACTGTAGTTTGGCTTTACAGATTTCTCTCCAAATTCGTGGGCTTTTCCACCAAATATTTCTGAATACCTACTATGTACCAGAAATCATGTTTAAAAAATCTAGGGGTGCCTGGATGGCTCAGTTGGTTAAGTGTCAAACTCTTGGTTTTGGCTTAGGTCATGATCTCACAGTGTCATGAATTTGAGCCCCAAGTCAAGTTCTGTGCTGGCAGTGTGAAGCCTGCTTGGGATTCTCTCTCTCTCTCTCTCTCTCTCTCTCTCTCTCTCTGCCCCTCCCCAACATGTGTTGTCTTGTCTCTCTCAAAATAAATAACTTTAAGATATCTAAAAAATATATAAAATAAGTTATCTGGAAAAAATATGACCTCTGAGTTTAGAGAATTTTTTCATTTAATAGATTATACAGTACTATCCATGTTTGTAGGATGAAACTTTTTAAGGAACATTTATTCTGCGAATTTTGATGATCTTCCATTATATCACACACAAGAATATACTGAGAGACATGGTGAAGCACCTGACTAAGCAGGATCAGATGTATTAGATCTCTATACTTAGAATATTACCAAAAGAGAAAGTAAAATTATTTCGACCAACCTTATCTTAGTAAAACTGCATGGACCCTTAGTGATCCCCATATTGTCTGTAAAATGGGCAGCAAGTTTGGTCTAGGATTAAAATTCTAGTTCCAGCACCTACCAGCTGTGTGACCTTGAACAAGGATTGATTTCTTAGACACCAGGTTTCTTCATCTTCATTGTGGTAAGAGCAACAAATACATCACACAATTATCATGGAGATAAAATTACAAAAATACATAAATTATCATTAAAAATGAGTTTTCTTTCTCCTAAAGGTCCATTCACCATTTGACAGTCTTTTAAATAATTTTTCCAGACCTCAATCTTGTTAGTCTTTATTCTGAATTCAACCATGTTTTGCAAAGTAAGATAACATTTCTCCATCTCCAACATTTTGGCCCTTCTCCACTCTCCATGATTTTGCTATTAGATCTGGATGGCTGAGATCACATCTGTGGCTCCTTCCGGGCCCTGGGATATTCTTGTCTGGCTCTAGAAATGAGAATGCTTCTTCTAAGTAATCTTTCTACAACTCCTCAGTTGTGTTGGGCTACAGTTTTCTTTGATGACTGTTTTTCTGCATTTTTCTATTTGAATTTATCCCTCCTCTCCAAAAACCATAAAGTGGATGAGCCTTCTTTCTGAGATTGACTAACTCAGAATAGCCATGCTAACTTTAAACACTTACAGATCTGTTAGCCTTTTTAAATCTAAAAGCTTATGGATCTGTTAGCCTTGCTAACTCCAAAAGCAAATGGATTTGATTTTCAGCTACTTGTCAGTGAGTAAAGTCTCACCATTGGTGTAACCCAATGTTTTCAAAAGTTCGGTTAAGAGAGATAATATTTGTAACGTTTTGCCTGAATGGTTTATAATCCATCCATTTCTTTAATACTCTATCCTTCCATCTCCCTGCCCCTTTCTGAAGTTTTGTTTGTATATTCTCACTTAACATTGTTCAGGTTTATCATATTTACAGTTTATTCAAAGTATATAAGTTCCATAGTGATCAGTAGTCATTCAACAACTAAACAAATTCATTGCTCATTATGAGTCTCCTTCTTCCCTCTATTCCTGAGTTCTTCATTTTGCATCTTTTCCTTTTCTGGATTTCTTGTCAAGTTGCTTTTCCAAGAAAGCCCCCAAGTACTAAACTCTGAGAAGGCCTGTTTCCTTTATACTTGAATGACATCTTCACTTTGTGTGATATTCTTTGGTCATACCAGCTTTCACATGTTCCACTGTCTTCGCTATGGAGAGGCCAGCCTTGTTTCTCCTATAGGGTAATTTATTTCCTCCTTCCTCTCTCCCATCCATCCTTCCATCCTGCGTTCCTCCCTCCCTTCTTTCCTTCCTTCTTCTTTTTCCCTCCTCCTCCTTCTCCCTCTCTCTCTTTCTAACCCTTAATGGATGTATTAACAATTCTTTCTTTATCCTTAAAGTTTGTAGTTTAGCCATCTATCACTGTTGAACTACTACATCAAAATGTCCAGAATTTAGTAATATTCTGATCTAAATATTTTTCATTTGGGAAAATTATCTTGTATTTTATCTTTCAATACATCTTTTGTTCCTTTTTTTTTTTTTTTGGCTTTTCAACTTCAAGGTTTTCACTTATGTTTATGTAGGACCTTCTTGTCTGTATACTATATCTATCTGCTTCTTACATGGTTTACTCTGTGTATCTTTCATCCTAATTTATTGTGATATCTCAAGCCTCTCCTCTAATTGCCAGAATTTATTATTTCAGCAATAGTACTGCTAGGAATTTATCCAAAGGGTATAGGAGTGCTGATTCACAGGGGCACATGTACCCCAATGTGCACAGCAGCACTTTCAACAATAGACAAATTATAGAAAGAGCCTAAGTGTCCTTCAACTTATGAATGGATAAAGAAGATGTGGTTTATATATATAATGGAATACTACATGACAATGAAAAAGAATGAAATCTGGCCATTTGTAGCAATGTGGATGGAACTGGAGGGCATTGCACTAAGTGAAATTAAGTCAGTCAGAGAAAGACAGATATCATATGTTTTTACTCATATGTAGAACTTGAGAAACTTAACAGAAGACCATGGGGGAAAGGAAGGGGAAAAATAGTTACAAACAGAGAGGAAAGGAGGCAAACCATAAAAGACTCTTAAATATAGAGAACAAATTGAGAGTTGATGGGACGGGGAGATGGGAAAACAGGTGTTGGGCCTTGAAGAGGGCACTTGTTGGATGAGCACTGGGCATTGAATATAAGTGATGAATCATGGGACTCTACCTCTAAAACCAAGAGCATACTGTATACACTGTATGTTAGCCAACTTGACAGTAAATTATATTAAAAAAAAAGAATTTAATTTCAGTAGAGTCTATTCTCTCTGTTGGTGTTTTTATTTAATTTATTAGTCATTTTAATATTCTATTTCCTTAGTTTAAAAATATTTTCTTGATCTCATTCAGTTGTTTCAACATCCTTGTCTTTCAACTTTTCATAAGTCATTCTATAGTATGAAGCAATTATATTACATTTTCTTCTGTTCCTTAACTTGTGTTTTCTTCTAGGTCTAGTGCTGTCTTTTCTATTTTATATATATGTAAATATATATACATATGTGTATATATAAAATATAAAATACACACAAATGTTTGCATATAAAACACAAATTATTATATAATATATAATAGATAATTTCATATATAATTATATATATAATTTAGCCATTGATGTTGCAATTTTGCACATTTGCTTTGCTGTTACTTTCCATCCAGCTAATTTTAGACTGATTCTGTCTAGTAATTCTGTTGTTATTGTCTCTCTTCCCATTCAATCCAATTAGAAATGTTTTCTACTTCCAACCTTGTTGGGGGCTTAACAAATCATATTCTAACTACTTTTCTATAGTCTGAGGAAATGGTGGGGAGAAGAGAAACTATGGTTTGTATTCTTCTTTGACATTTTGTTAGAAGTCCTACACCTGAGTTTATTGCACTTAATCGGAGAATTTATCTGATTCCCAAGTAGAATATCCTCAAACTTTCCTCCTTGTGAGGCTCCAGTGCATTTCTTTCCCTTAGAGAAGTCTGCCCTCTATAATTTCATGTTTCTCTCTAGCTATTATTTCCATTATCCTTCAAAAAAAAAAAGGTAAAAGGTAAGAATATATATGATCATTCAGTTTCTCTCCAGATTTTGGGGGTATATGTGTCCAATCTCACCATTCTCTCAACATGTCACTGTGGCATCTGGAAAGAGGGGCAGGTTAGGAACCTCGCTGTACTGCCCTTCTACGCTGTGCTCCTGTATCTTTCCTTAGCTTTCAGGTTTTAAAGTTTATTACACTAAAGATTCTCCACTCCTTGTTAGGATGCTGTTGGGGAATTTCAGTGTTGTTAGTTTTTACTATATTTTGCTCACTTTGTTAGATATTGGGGAAGGAAGAATCTGGGGGGCCATTTCAACCCTGCGTTTACTTGAAAGCCCAAAATCCTGTCTTTTTGAAAATGTACAGCACAGATTTCTCTCCAGCCTCAGGACAGGGAAGGCTGCACTTCCAAGCAAAGGGTTTGTCTTTATCTCCTGGATTTGGAAAACTGAGTAACAAATTACGCTTGCCATTTAGAAACTAACTTGAGACCCATTTTTAGCAATGTGAATAGGATCATAGCATATGTATTAGGTACTTTCTGTATACCTACCTTCATTTTATTTCCTTATCCCTATTTCCCTCTCTTTTCTCACTTCTTAAAAGATCTTGCTATACTCTAAGTGTGTTTGTAAATAACCTCAGATCCTTTATGGAAGAATGTGAAGTATAAGTTTAAAAAATAACGGTTTGCACCAACATTCTCTCCAAGGTGATAGATCCATTTCCTTGTTCTCCTATTTTTGAGAAATTTTTAAAAGAAAGAAAAGCTTTGTTGTTATCATCAGTATCCATTGGGAACTAGGGTTACTTTAGCTCTCCTGACATCAGTCTTAAGGCTGATGCCAACACTGTGTTTGTTTTTGGTGATGTGCCCTTCCTTCCATCTGTACTGAAATACAATTTGCTCCTGCTTCTCTTAAAATATCTGGTTCTCTTTACATTCTAATACAGCTTAAAGATCCATAAGCAGCTTAGGTACAGAGTGGATAAGACACCTGGATATTAATAAATTATCCAAAAATATTTGTAGTGCAAAATTTTGAGACTTAAAATTATTGATCTTTAAGAAAAGCTATAGGTTTTTATACATTTAGGACCAGACAAAAATTTTAAGTTTATGTTATTTATTTATTTTGAGAGAGAGAGAGAGAACATGCAAGTGAGCACATAAGAGGGGAGGGGTAGAGAGAGAGGGAGAGTGAGGGAATCCTAAGCAGCCTCTGCACTGCCAGCATAAAGCCCGATGATGTGGGGCTCAAACCCATGAAATGTGAGATCATGACCCACACAGGAATCAGGAGCTGGATGCTTAACTAAGCCACCCAGGAGCCCCTGGAAAAAAAATAAAATTCTTACATTTGTTTTATCTTTTAAAAATAAAATAAAACATCGCAGAAAAAGTTGAAATTCCTCTGACACTTCTCTTACCTCAGACCCATCTTTGCTTCAGACTCTTATTATCATGACTTTGGTGAATTTATTTGTGTTTAGTATACATAAATGTGTTTAACAGTTTTGTATACATAAATGTGTCCCTGTTAGTATGGTAGATTATTGTTCTCTAATCTAGGGCCAATCCTCACCCTGAGCACTGGACCCACTCATTCCTGCCTCATCAAGAATATCACTCCACCATGGGGCACCTGGATGGCTCAGTTGGTTAAGCAGCCAACTTTGGTTCAGGTTATGATCTCAAGGTTTGTGAGTCTGAGACCCACATCAGGCTCTGTGTTGACAGCCTGGTACCTGAGGCCTGCTTCAGAGTCTGTCTCCCTCTCTCTCTCTGCTCCTCCCCTCCTTGCTCTCTCTCTTTTAAATAAACATTAAAAATTAAAAATGAAAGAATATCAGTCCACCAATTATTCCTTTGTCTTCAATATCATCACAGTTTTCCTCTCTATCGAATCATTAATTTCCAATGGCGTACAAATGTGCTTACACACGTCTATCTTAAAACAAGCTTCCTCTAACCCAGGCCCCTCCCCCAGCTCCCATCAAGTCCCTCTGTTCTCAGGTACAGCTCCTCAAACTATATTGACACATTTGTCCCTAATTCCTTTTCTTCTTTCTCTCCTACCCACAGTAGGTTTTCTTACTCACTTCTCCACCCAAACAGCTCTCCTCAGCGGCAGCCCCTGTTGCCAGATCCAACCATCAATTATCAGCCCTTATTTTACTTAATTGAACTGAATAATTTTACAAAGTTAGTTTTTGCTTCTTAAACATCTTCTTCACTTGGCTTTCAAACTCCACATACTATTGACTCTCTTCTTGCTTTCCTTGCATTCTGTGTCTTCCCTCAGTCTCTAAACAATGGAACTCCCAGGGCTCTTTTCTTCTCTTCTTTCTCTACTCTTGTTGCCTAAGTGACCCTGCACAATTCCCTGGCATCATTACTACTGACACACTAATAACTCCCCAAATTTGTGCTTAACTATCCATTTTAATTTTTTTTTCTGCCAGAAGTGAAAAATCTCTTCTCAATACATTCAAGCACCAGATATCTAATAAGTTTCTTCTAGGAGATAATCCTCTTGTCCTGGTCTTTTTGTTCTGGCTGTATGTCTCCCTAATCTGTTGTATATTTTTACCCTAAGATCTCCTTCCATCTCTCTTCTGTCCTGGGCTTCTTGTTTCATGGGCTAAAAGATTACACATTCTTGTTTTATTTTCCTACTTCCATAGAGGACAGTCCCCAGCTGCATTTGTAGGGAGGTAAAATGGTTGAGATGTTTGCATGTCTGAATATACCTCCATTCTGACCTCACTTAGTTTGAATATTTGACCTGGCATAGATTCTAGTTTAGAAAGCATGTTCATCAGAATGTTTTAAAAATTGCTTATTTTTTAAACTTCCAGTGTTGCTATTTTCCATTGTATAAGACCTTTGGGGGGTAGTTTTTTTTTTTTTACAGCTCCCCCCCCCCTTAGAAGTCTTAGAATTTCTCCTTGACCCCAGTTCTAAAATTTTATAATGATATGTCTTGGTGTGGATATCCATTCTGCCATTATGCTGGGCACTAGAGGGGCTCTGCCAGTCTGAGGACATGTGTCTTCTTGTTCTGGAGAATGCTCTTTACTTATAATAATTCATTTCCTCTTCCTTTTCTTTCCTTCTAGTTCTGGTATTATTCATGTGTTGGACTTTACAGATTGGCCTTTAATTTTATCTTCTATCTTATATTTTTCATCTTTTTTACATATTTTCTACTGTCTTAGAGATCATCTTCCCTTATTTTTCAAACCTCCTATTTGACTTCTCATTTGTGTTATATTTTTAATTTCCAACTGTTCTTTTTTTGGTCTTCAAACATTGTTTTTAATGGAATTTTGATTGTGTTTCATGGCTATAATATTTTATCTGGTGTGTGTGTGTGTGTGTGTGTGTGTTTTAATTTCTTCTCCAATCTTGCCTCTATCTTCTTTAATTTCCTTTTCTAGTTTTTTTTTTTTTTTTTAGTTATTACTTGGGGGAAGGGAGGGAAACATTTCTGTTTTTCACTTTGGAAACTTTCCTCTGCTGGTGATCAGTGGCTCTACCATTATATTCAAGAGTGGTGCAGTCAAAAGCTGATTGGAGCCTTTGAGTAAATCAGTGAGTCTGCAGGTGATTTGACCAGGCAATTTTACTCTGGGACATGCCACTGTTGGTATCTTTAGATCTTTTCTTTCAGCAAGTCAGAACCCCCATAGGGAAGAATCTTCCAATTTCTGCATTTAAGATATAAAGCTGGCTGCTGCAAGTGAGGGAGGGAAGGGGCCACTTTTATTTCAGAATGTGAATTTCACTTCTTCCCGTTTCCAGTATTGTACCTTTTCCTTCAACTAGGCCTTGTGGCCCCTAGTCCAGCGTCCTTCTGGTTTACCTTCTCCAGAGGGTCAAACCTCCAGTCTTCCTCCAGGGTGAGGAGAGGGCCTTCTCCCAGTTACTAATATGGAATTGATTATGAAGATATATTAGCTCACTTAGACTTTCAACCACTCTTACCTTTTGGGACCCCAAATTTCCCTCTTCTTTCAGTATCTGGCCCTGCCAATTCCTGAGCCTTTCTGTGGTACCAAATATTGTTGCTGTTTCCTTCTCTCCTTATTTCTTTGTCCTTATGAAGTTTCTACATTTTTCTCCTTAAATGTTTCTTTATTTATTTTTGAGAGAGAGACAGCATGCCACATGAACAAGGGAGGGGCAGAGCAAGAAGGAGACAAAGAGTCCCAAGTAGGCTCCGCACGGTCAGCACAAAGCTTGATGTGGGGCTTGAACTCATGAACCAGGAGATCATGACTGAGCTGAAATCAAGAGTTGGATGTTTAACAAACTGAGCCACCTTGCTGCCCCCACCCTTATTTATTATTTTTTATCCTTTAAATAATTAAATAAATATTGTTTATTATTTAATGTTTACTATTGTTTATCCTTTAAGTGTTATTTCCTGAGATTTAGAGGGGTAGAAGAGGTAAATATGTGCCTTCATTCTGTTGTATTATTGTTTATTAATTTTTAAATTATATCCTATATAGATCTTTGTAATTTTGGTATAGAAAAAGGCTTCAATATTTTCATCTGTGAGTTTACTTAAGAAATATTACCTATTTCTGTATTATAAAGAATTTTGTTTGTTTTCTTTTAATAGTTAAAATATTTTTACAGGCAGATTTTCTAATCCTCTGGAATTACTAATTAAATATGGTGTGAGCATTTAAATTTTTTTTTCCATATGAGAATCTAATTGTCCCAATACCATCAGTACAATGATTCCCCTTTCTTTCACTGACTTTTAATGCTACCTGTGTTATATTAAATTTTTTCATATATGATTGGTTCTGTTTCTGACCTTTCTGGGCTTTTATTTTGATATGTTTGTTTCATTGTTATGCAATGAGTGTGATCTCTGCTAGAGTCTGGTCTGAATGATATCAAGTGTTTGCAGTTTGTTGAGCCATCCTTTGGGATAGAGCTATAAAATTTTTTTATAAACGTCAGATGTCTTTGAGAAGAATGTATATCTCTATTTCTTGGGTGCAGAGCCCTATATATCTATTACATCAAGATTGTTTATTGTATCATTCAAATGTAATATATTCAGACCATATATGTATGTGTGTGTGTATATATATGCAAATATATATACATACACAAATATATATATATTTTTTTGCTGAGCCTTTTATATTCCAAAAAAAAGGTGTGTTAAAATATACTACAATTATCATTGACTTATTTATTTCTTTTTGTGATTTTTGTCAGTGTTTGCTTCACATATTTTGTGGTTCAGTTATTAAGGATTAGAATGGCTTCTTGATGGAATAGTCTTTTTGTTAGCAAGAAATGTCTTCCTTTGTCCTTATTAATGAAATTTGCTGCAAGTTCTCTTTGGACAAGTATTAATTTCTCTATACCAGTTTTCTTGGGTTAGTATTTCCCTGCTATTATCTTTATCATCTTTTTATTTTCAACCCCTTCTTTGGTAACATTGTGTTTCATAAAACTGATTTTGTTCTTTCATCAATTTGAGAGTCTTTTAATTTTAATAAGTGAGCTTAATTCATTTGTGTTAGTTTTTATTAAAGAAAAGTTCAGACTCATTTTATCATTTTTACCTTCACTTTCATAGTGACCATGAGTTCTCTTTGCTTTTTACTTATTTCCTCCCGTTAGTGAATTGTTACAATCAAACAATTTAGATCATTTTTTCAACTATGGATAATTTCCAGCCTTTATCTCTTCAAATGCTTCCTTTCTGCCATATTCATTTTTACCTATTTCTATATTCCCTATTAATTATGCTAGGACTTTTGATCTATGCACCATCTGTCTTATCTTCCATATTTTCTAATCACTTAACTTCTCTGCGTTGTGTTCTTTGGTTCTGTCCGATTAGGTAGATTTTCTCTTCAACTGTATTAAATCCACTCCTCATCATGTATATTCTTTTTTTAAAAAATTTTACTGAAATTTTCAAGATTTCCAATGGTGTTTTTTGTTTATATCTGCATGTTTGTGCAGCATAGACTTTATTTTTCATTGGAAGGATGCTACTAGCTTTCTAAAATATCTTTATGTGCAGTTTCAGCAAGCACATTTTATAAACCTTTTTTTAACTCCATTATTTCTATATCCTTGGGTATACATTCTCCCATTAGTTACATCAGTCGACTACCTCTCTTAATGATGCATTTCCTTCTGCGTTTATCACTTGCGTCAGAGATCTCTTACAGAGAAGCTTCTCATGCAAACTCCTCTTATCATGTGTTTTGTTTGTCTGTTTTTCAGTTGCCTTAGGAAGGCCCTCCAGATTGAATAGAGACAAACTAATCTTTAGCTGGAGACTTAGATCTTTTATACACATGAATAAACCTAGTTTGAATGTCATGCCCACATACCATCTTGACTAAGGTGGTCTCATGACTACTGCTCTTTTCTTTCAAGGTTACAGGAAAGTGGCACATTGTTTCCATGTCCTGGAGTTCCAAATAAAATTAATTCAGGCAATTTCACTGTTAGTTGAGTTATCCGGCACCCAGCTTCATTCTGGTCTTCATTCTTGTCACTAACCATTTCTGTGTGAGCCTTGTAATATTCAAATCCGTCTTCTGCATCTATTCACTCTTTTTTGTGAGTCCCATCTTTAATCTCCACTATGCCCTCTTTTGTGTTCCTGGAACATGGAAATTCTTCTATTATCTCTTTTAAACAGAAATATTTAAATATATTTAAGATATTTCACATTTAATTTGTACATTAATAAAGTATTAGGTATAATTTAATATTTAAAAAATATATTTCAGGGGTGCCTGAGTGGCTCAGTCACTTGGGATCTGACTTTGGCTCAGGCCATGATCTTGCAGTTTATAGGTTCAAACCCCAAGTCGGGCTTTGTGCTAACAGCTCAGAGCCTGAAGCCTGCTTAGAATTCTGTGTCTCCCCCTCTCTCTGCCCCTCCCCTGCTCACATTCTGTCTCTCTGTCTCTCAAAAATAAATAAACATTAAAAAAATAATAAAAAAATTAAAAATATAAAAAATATATTTCATTCAAAAATCTGTTCTTTGAGAGCAAGAAAAGGATAATTTTGTAGTGGTTCACTCAGTCATATTAATTCATGTTCAAATCCAAATTATCTTCCTTTTAAGAGTATTATATGAACAAAATTGTTCCTGTTTACAATGATAAGGAGAAGCTGCTTTTGAATAAGAATGAAGCTCCAACAAAGCAAAAGTAAAAACGAACAAAAAGAAAGATCTGAAGAATCACCATTATATTTTTGTTCTATGAAATTTTGAATAACATAAGAATAAGTCCATATGACATGAAATAACATAAGAATAAGACCGTATGAAATAGCATCAGAATAAGAATAGCAGTTTCTCTTTTTCCCATATTGGACACTATTAAATATAGTTTTCTGTTTTTTCATGAATATTTACAAATAGCTTGCTTTATGGTATACTGTCAAAGTAATTAAAGCAATGGATATAATTCTAGTACTTTGAAAGTATTCTTCACTTGATAATAACTAGACATAGATCTATAGTTATTTGGTTGATTATTTGATTGGGTTTTGTCAAGAATATTTTCCCCTTGCTCTAAAACTTCACATATATGTACCCAGGGAAGTTTTGCTTAGAACATCACAACTCCTTCCTGCAGTAAAAGTTTTGTTACAGAATGTATTTAGTGTACACACATACCACAATTCTCCTGTGAACTTTTTTTGAACTTTAGAGTGGATGATAGTGCATAAGGTAACTCTGACCTTAATAAAAAACAGGTTGAAAAATCTTAATTTTCTTGCTTCATGACTTGCTCACATAAAAAATAAAAAATAAGATCTCCTTGCTCCCTTAAAATCTAGATATATTGGTTTAAGTACATTTACAAATGAGTTTCATGGTTTAAATTTTAAGCACATAGCAGAATAAAAATCTATGACTCAATGAAAAATCTATAGAGTAATCCTTATTTGTTTTACTGAATATTACTGATTTCTGTCTACTTTTGAGTTCTCAGAGATAATGTGAGATTCTAAAAATGGTGTGAGCTCTTTCATTTATTATCTTTTTAAAGTCTGTAGAGTCTAAAGTAATAATCTATCTTTCATTTTTAGTATTGATGATTAGTGTTCTTTCTCTTTTCTCATTATTGGTCCAGCTAATATTTATTATTTTTCTTTATTATAATATATATTATAATCTTTATTATTCTTCTCTAACTTCCTAAGCTACAATGTTAGGTGACTTATGTTACATTATATTTCTCTTTTTTATTTTATTTTTTTATTTTTTATTTTATTTATTTATTTATTTAATAGTTTATTGTTAAATTGGTTTCCTATTTCTCTCTTTTTTTAAAGTTTTTATTTATTTGGAGAGAGACAAAGACAGTGTGAGTGGGGGAGGGGCAGAGAGAGAATGAAAGAATCCCAAGCAGAGGATTCAGCTGCACTGTCAGCTCAGAGCCTGATGTGGAACTCAAACACAAAACTGTGAGATCATGATCTAAGCCGAAACCAAGAGTTGGATGCTTAACTGACTGAGTCACCCAGGCACCCCATCTTTTTTTTTTTTTTTTAATGTTTTATTTATTTTTGAGACAGAGAGAGACAGAGCATGAGAGGGGAGGGGCAGAGAGAGAGGGAGACACAGAATCTGAAGCAGGCTCCAGGCTCTGAGCTGTCAGCACAGAGCCCGATGCGGGGCTCAAACCCACGAACGTGAGATCATGACCTGAACTGAAGTCAGATGCTTAACCGACTGAGCCACCCAGGCCCCCCGCATCTTTTTTTTTTTTAAATATAGATAGCACTTAAAACTATTTTTCCCTCTACTCATTTCTTTAGCTGCATTCTACATATTTTGATAGGTTACATTATCATTATCTTTCAGTTCAAAATATTTTCTAATTTCTCTTATGTTTCTTCTTTGATCCATTACTGATTTAGAAAGGTTCTTTTTAATTCCCAAATATTTATAGTTTCCTTTGAAATAAGATTATTCTTGCTGATTTATTTCTGATTTATTGATTTGTTTCAGACAATATACTTTGTAGGACTTCATTTTTTTTTAACTTATTGAAATTTGTTTTATGGCACAACATATAGTTGGTATGGAGAATGTACTTTAAAGTGTATTTTGAAATTCTATAAATGGTGTCCTGTAAATTTCAATTCGATCATGGGAACTGAGAGTGTTGTTAAAACTTTCTATGTCTACTGAATCATCTTAAAGTATTGTATTAATTGCTAAGAAAGAAGTCTTGAATATAATACTATGGGGAATTGTCTCTTTTCCCCTTTATTCTGTCTATTTTTGCTTTAAGTATTGTGAAGCTCTGTTATTAGGCCCAGGCACACTGTCTGGAAGGTTATTTTATCTGACATGAATATAGCTACTATAGCTTTCTTATGCTTAGTTTATGCATAGTATATATTTTTCCATCCAACTATTTTCAACTTCACTGTGTCTTTCTATTTAAAGTACTTCTCCTATGATCAGCATATATCAGAGTCTTCCTTCTGTCCATGCTGACAGTCTCTGTCTTTTAGTTATAGTGTTTTATATCACTAACATTTAATGTAATTATTGATATGGCTTGGATTTAGGTCTACCACTTTACTATTTGTTTGTTTGTCCCTTCTGTTTTCCTTCCCTTTGTTTTGGATTATTTGAATATATTTAAGTATTTCTGCTATGAACTAAATGTGTTCTCCCAAAATTCATATGTTAATTCATATTGATCCCCAATGTGATAGTACTTAGAGATAAGACCTTTGGGAGGCAATTAGGTCATGAAAATAGAGCCTTTATGATGTGATAAGTGCCCTTATAAGAGGCACTAGAGAGATGGTCTCACTCTTGGGTGAGACAGCTGTTTATAAACCAGAAAGAAAGCTCTCATAAGATGCCAAATTTGCTGGCACCTTGATCTTGGATGTCCCAGACTCCAGAACTACAATAAATAAATGTTTCTTGCTTAAGCTACCCCATCCATGTTATTTTTGTTTGTGACCTGAACTACCTATTGGATCTTTATACTTCTTTGACTCTTTTATTATAGTTTCTTTTAGTGTCTATCTAGGGATTATAATATACATGCCAATGCTTTCATAGTCTACTAAGATCATGGCTCCACTTCCTACAATATGTAGAAATCCTGCAAGTACACAGGGCCATTTAACCTCCCCATCCCCAGATGTCTTTTATGAGTCTATTGTCATATGCATCATATCGATATACACTAAAAACTGCAAAAGACAATGTTATAATTCTTGTTTTAAACAATCATATGCATTCTTAGAGAATTCAAGAAAAGTCACTTACATTTACATGTTAAATATTACAAATACTTATTATATTTGTAATTTCTGATGCTCTTCATTTTCTAAAGATCCAGATTTACTTCTGGTACCATTTCCCTTCAGCCTGAAGAATTCCTTTAGCATTTCTTTTAAGCTAGGTTTGCTGATCTTCATCAGAAATTTCCAATGGGTGATTACATTGGGAAGAAAAATTGATGATAGAAATATTTTTTCTTCTAAAATGTACTAAGTATAAGTAAAATGCTAAATATAGTGCTATAGTTATTTTAATTTTAAAAAATCATTTAATTTCTTAAATGTTTATTTGTTTATTTATTTATTTATTTATTTATTTATTTATTTTTAAAGAAAAGAGAGAGTGTGAGCAGGGGAGAAGCTGAGAGAGACACAGACACAGAATACGAAGCAGGCCCCAGGCTCTGAGCTGTCAGCCTGATGCAAGGCTCGTACTCAGAGCCATGAGATAATGACGTGAGCTGAAGTCCTATGCTTAATGGACTGAGCAACCCAGGTGTCCCAGTTATCTTAAAATTTTTTAATGTTTGTTTATTTTTGAGAGAGAGTATGAATGTGGGAGGGGCAGAGAGAGAGAAAGGGGAGAGAGAATTCCAAGTAGGCTTTGTCATTGCAAAGTCCCATGTGACGCTCAAACCCATGAATCATGAGATCATGACCTAATCTAAGGTCAGACACTCAACCAATGGAGCCACCCGGGTGCCCCAGTGCTATAGCTATTTTAATGTTATGTAATTGTTTGTGTTTAGGAGATGCAACATGATGAAGACACAGGTGCGACCACCTGAAACAGGAAAATCTGAAGCTTGGCCCATGCACAGGTAGCATTTAGGAATCAACCATAACACTCACACATACCTATGATACATTTTCTGATGCTACTCTAGTGCAGAAGTGCACTGACTTCTAGGTGGTATTTTATCAGAATATTAAAATGTAAAGGAGTTAAGAAAGTTGGGGAAATAATGGGTTATAGGTTATAGTTGGGGTTACACCCAACGACAAAGTGCTATAAGAAGGCAGAATGGAGATAGAAACATCTTTCTTCATTCTATAAAGTGGCATAAGCCAAAATTATGGGCCCTGAAAACTAATGTAAGACAAAGCTTAATATATCATTCAATGATGCTATCAATATCCCCTGTATATGCCCTACTTTCCCAACTAGGCTGAGAATGAAGAGAAAATACGCATATATCCACACAAAGACTTGTGCATAAATGTTTAGAGCAGCGTTACTTGTAAAAGCTGAAACTGGAGATGACCCAGCTGTACATACTGTACATATTATATATCAACAAGTGAATGGATAACAAATTGTCATACATATATGAAATATTAACATACCATTAATATATAAAATATATAATATATTATAAGGTATATTATTAAGAAATATCTTTTTAGTGAACAAATTTTATTTAGTCTTAGCAAAGGAATAAAAAGCTTTTGGGCACCTGGGTGGCTCAGTTGGTTAAGTGTCCAGCTTCAGCTTAGGTCATGATTTCTCAGTCTACAAGTTCAAGCCCCATGTCAGGATCTGTGCTGACAGCTCGGAGCCTGGAGCCTGCTTCAGATTCTGTGTCTCCCTTTCTTTCTGTCCCTCCCTCACTCATGCTCTCTCTCAAAACTAAATAAACATTAAAAAAAGAAGAGAAAAAAACTTTTTATTCACTCTCATATTAAATACAGGCCTATATATTATTTAATTAAATCATGAATAACATGACCAGTAACACCACTATGAGCAGATTTTGGAAGAAACCTAACCGACTTGTGTTGAGCATGGAATTCAACAAGTGGAAGGGAGAATGCACAAGTCTCCTGGGTGCAGGAGGCAGGCATCAGTCAGTACGTTTTACAGAAGAAAGAGAGTTGGCTAATCGAGCCAGTGGGCTCAGTGGTGGTCAGTTGAGAGAACCCTTGCTGTACCGCTAAAGTGTCCTTGAGCAAGTGGCACAGATTTATACTTTCACACAATGAGATTAAGAAAGTCCTCATTTCTTACAACCACTAAATGCTTTTTTAAATCTTTGGCTATTTTAAAATAGTTGAAAATAATATCTCACTGTTATTTCAATTTGCATTACTTAGATTCCTAGTGGTCATTTTTAGTACTTGTCAGCCATTTCCTGTACATTTGGGACATGTGGCTTGCTCACAGTTGGGACATGTGGCTTGTTCACAGCCACATCTTGTGGCTTCTGCACCTCCTGGTGGGGCTGTAGGCAATGGCAGCTATAAAAAAATTGGGGTGAAAAGAGACCTGGGGTCTCTCTGGACTTGGACACTGTAAAGCTCAGTAGCCAATCATGAAGGTTTGTATAATTTTCTTTCATTTTATAATGAAGTATTAACTCTAGGACAGCTGATAAAAAGAAAAATCATTATTTAAACTTGGACTGAATGCTAATTTTAAGTTCTGAACTAAAAAAAAAAAATGAGGTCCCTCACATGTTCATTTTCTTATCCTGAAGCCTGTCATTATTCTATTATTATGAGTGTTTGTGGAGGAGAGGAGGAAAAATAGGTTATAGTTATCTCACATTTACTCCTTATAAATGGTAATTAGAAAGGTTCCATGGTTATGCTTTCAGCTTACTTAATCCATTTCTTCCTCATAAAGCTTTTAAACTTTGCACAGTCAGGAATGGCTTCTAAATGGTGCACAAATAAAATCAAAATAAAAATGCAGATTGAGCTATCAGCTACTTAAGTCCAATAATCTTAGCAGTGCAGAACAGCAGGTGAATAACGATAGAGCCCAAAACTGGCAGAAACGGAAAAGCAAGCTGTATGTAATTCACCAAACTTCCCAGGATTCTTGACAACAAATCAATTCACTCTCTCAAATGTTTTCTTGAGGGCTATTTTCTTCAAGTCATTGAGGAATTAAAAAAAAAAAAAATCCTGTCCTTAGGTATATAATTTAACGTTTTTAAAAAATTTTTCTTAATGTTTTATTTATTTTTTAGAAAAAGGAAGACAGCGTGAGCAGGGGAGGGTCAGAGAGAGAGGGAGACACAGAATCTGAAGACAGGCCCCAGGCTCTGAGTTAGCTGTCAGCACAGAGCCCGACATGGGGCTCGAACCCAAGAACCGTGAGATCATGACCTGAGCCGAAATCGGACACTTAACTGAGTCACCCAGGCGCCCCCATAATTTAGATTTTTATAGTGTATACAAAGACTAATATATCACCGTCTAGTAGCATCTAGGAGGTACAACAACATGTTACCATATGGTATATGGATATTTGTGGGCATTTTAAAATATAGTGTATGAATAGAAAAACTGAGGTATAGTAAGGCTGAGAGATCAGAAGCTTGTTTGTTATTCACAATTCTCAAGAGAAGAGGGCATGCCACACCATGGTGGGCCCCACAGGAAAGCAAGCACTGAGACTGGTCAGGAGACAGAGAGGGAAGAAGGGTAGGCAAGAGCCTTTACTACAGTTTCCATGATAAGGAACAGGTGATGCAGGACAAGCTGTTAATATTGGCTAGTTTGAGTAATTCCAGCAGGCTTTGGGGTATAGAGGCTGTCACTAGTTGCTGGTATCTGGCCTTGGGGTGACAAGAGAAGGAAGATACTGGCCTAGTATGAGAACCAATAGAGGAGATGGTAAGGGTGTGGTCTCTAGGTTGGTTGGTTTGTATTTGAAAAGTGTGCTTTAGGGCCAGTTGTTCACTATCTCTAGGAACCAGCTCACCCTAGGAGGGGTAACCCCTCTGGGGTCAGTGAAATCCCCATGTCTAAACATCAGAATAACAGAAAATAAAAGACAGAGCTAATACAGTGGGTGTTCAATATTCATAATCCCACTCAGCTCTGCGTCACTTTGCAATTCAGCCAATTATTCCAAGCACAAGCTAGATTTCCACATTTCAGTGTGTGCACTATTTACTCAGCCCTCTGGGTCTTAGAGATGCAAACAAGGAAAGCTTTCTGTTTACTTAAGAAGATGGATAAAAACAATTGCAGCTCTGGAACAAAAGTTAATTCTCTACATTTTGATGACCCTGCCCTTGCTCTAGAGAGTAGAAATCGCATAAAATAGAATATCATTTACATGAATGCTGGAGATATGTTCAGAAAACCACAACCACACACAGCAGAAAAGAGATCGGAGAATTTTCACATTATCTATCATTTGCTTCTCCCCATCAATTTCAAATAAAATCATAAGCATTTCAAGAAATGCACAGGGATATTAATCTAAAGATTCACATGGCCCATGGTAGACATATGAGACTATAGAGAATCTTAACGGACAAGAGATAAGCTTGACAATTCCCCTTTTACTTCAGACCAAATACACGTTATTTGGGTCACAACCTGGTTCTGGGACTGTTGTCTGAAACTCTACCTTGTGCGGAAGGTGGCTGGGGAGGAGGATGAGATGGGGTGGTCCACACAAGCATTCTGCCTCCTTAGTGGCCTGGCCCTCAGAACGGAGTCTCAGCAAAGTAGGCT
Source organism: Suricata suricatta (assembly GCF_006229205.1). Taxonomy (NCBI): domain Eukaryota; kingdom Metazoa; phylum Chordata; class Mammalia; order Carnivora; family Herpestidae; genus Suricata; species Suricata suricatta. Next base: position 63,863,499 of record NC_043703.1, on the reverse strand, counting down.
CTGGTTTAACAGCGAGGCTTCAGGAGTTTTGCCGTATTGGTCATGCACAGAAGATAAAGAAAAGAGCTGGATTTTAGAAGAGGAGGATACCTTCCCCAGAGGCTCACAGAACTGACACGTGACCAGTGGCTTTTTGAAATCCCTGACTTATGAATGCCAACCAGATCCAAATGTGGCTCTGGTAACTGTGGTTACAGGGTTGGGAGAAATGAAAAAAAAAAAAAGAAAAAGAAAAAGAAAGAAAATACTGTGACAAGACAAACTAGGCTGCCTTATTCAAGTGAGAAAGAGAATTATAAATTTCCTATAATTTGCAACATCACATGATGGGCCTCCCCCGGAACAATGGGAAGGGGGAATTTGACATATTAGGGAGGTTGGAAAGATGATTCCTCTCTTCTCTGAGTGATGTGGTACAGATTCCAAATAGGGGAAAACCTGTCTAGTAAATACAAACTGAGAGCTAGCTAACTTCCTCCCTGTTTGTTAACTTTCAACGATAGGCAGGATGCTACTGTCTCCATCATGTGGAGGGAACCAAAGCTCATGGAGGTTAATGACAGACTCAAGGTCAAGTGCCCTACAAGAAAGGCAAACAGATCTCATTTCATATCACAGATTCTTTTCACTACACCTTCAGTACCCTTCTGGCTATCAGTTAGCCTATCAGATATACCATTCCACGAGAAAGTAGAAGGTAATGTCAACTGAGATATTTAACATCCAAAGCAAGCATACTGAGAAAGTATCTTAGAACTTATGAAATAATTTCTACTGGTGAAAGGACAGGTCTTAAGAAAGCAACATTTAACAAGAAATATGGAGCTTGGGCAACTTCTGTTAGCAAACAATTAAAAATATTTGTGGATGATTTAAAAACACGCCAGATAGAATGAAAACTCTGCTATTTGAATAAAGGGTCTCTTTATTTAATAATGTGACAGTGATTATTTAGCTTTCAATTTTCATTCCAACACACTTCTCAATCCTCCTCTTTCCAGATTTTACAAAAAGCAAGAAAATTCCCAGTAAAGTCAGTTATTGGTCATGAAGTTGATAGGCTCGTTTCTTTATCTGGTCTTACAAAACAGTGACCAGAATGGCAAAATACATGGTTCAGGTTTGAAGTCTGAGTTTATGAATTCCTTTTAACATCTTTTTCTTTTTTTCTAATCTCTTTTAGCTTCAGCCACAAAGATATTCTTTTTGCAATACCCTCACTATCTCAAGAACCTGTACATTCTTATGGCTGAGAAAAATCCACACAGCCCATCATAACGGAAGGAGGCACAAGTGGTGGGTCAGAGATAAATTTTGAAATGCACACACATTTTGAAATGTACAATCCGCCTCCTCCACTCACCCAAACTCCTTCAGCCACATCACAGGCAAACAACACTGCTCTCTTAGGTCACCATTTGAAATCCTAATATAAAAGGCAAAACATAACTTCAAAATGCTTTCTGTATTTTCTCTGCTTCTGTTCCCCCCCAATTTTTGAGGATTTAATTCTGACAGGGGAATATAAAGGAAGAACTGACTACAGTTGAACACATCTAGGAAATGTATTTTGCAGAATCCAATCTTCACAGAGATATTACATGGCTCAATTCTTTTTATCAATCATCTTATTCATTTAAAATGTTTTCTAAATTGACATTTTTATTCATCTTATTTTTACTCTAAACTACTCTAAAATTCTTAAGTTTTAAATATTCATATTAGCATTTCTGTTCTCCAATTCAAAATATGAAACTGTTGAGGTTTATTACAGAACAAAAAACCTGGAAAAAGCTAGACAGTACACAAAGATACCACAGAATGCAGACTCATACCCAGAGAAAATCTGTGATGGCTCAAAAATACATTATTTAAGCTTCCTATACTGAGAAAAAAAAAACCCTCCTGTTTTGTTATTTGCAGCCAGTCTTTAAAGGGCTCAGAAATCAAGAAAGAAAACTGATAAATTAAGGATGTCATAAAAGGGTCCTAAAAAAAGTATGATTAAAATTTGGGGGAGAAAGTATACATTCAGCATCAAGAAAAATGTCCTAGCTTCGTTAGATTATTATAGAATTACTTAACAGGATGGCTAGAGGCTTTTGCAGCTAGAATAGATTTCCAGACAGTATGTTGTAAGAAACCATGCTATTCTGGCACATACAAGGACCAGATGATCTGTTAAGTCTTCCCACCATTTAACTTCTCTAATACCATGACGTGCAGGTGTATAAAACCCTTGTATAAACTTCTGGGCATCGCAAGGTATTCTGAAAGAAGGAGGAGAGAGAAGAGCTCCATTCATCCCAAGGAAACTCGTGTCTGCACATATCTCAACACCAAAGCAATTTCTAGCTTTATGCCAAAATGGATTAGGTTTTAGTCACATCTATAAATTCTCTGAAGAGGCTGAGGATTATAGTGGTTTAGAGTCCTTTAAAATTACTGAGAACAGAAACGGATTGGGGTAAGGGGGGGAAGAAAAGGTAGATCATTCTGGGAAAGGGTCTTTGGTCACCACAGCCTCTGGGGCTCTGACTCAGTCCCTCTGGCCTGAGGCTGGCTCTAGTGAGTTGGCTGCAAATTAATTCTACATTATTCCATACATAGATTTTGATCTCCTATGCATTTTTCTTACATTTGTAGAAAAAAAGACATGATTTTCTGAAAAATTGTTTACAGCAAATCAAGAGTAATCCAGATACATTTTAAATGACATAAATAAAAGTAATCAGATTCATCCTAATGCCCTAGGTCATTTTGGGCTCTCTAAGAAGATGAAGGCCTTATCCATTTCAGGGCTGGACTTGAGCTTGCCACCTCGTTGTAAATCCTTTTGCAATGACCCATCCAGAAATCACTTTTACATCTGAAATCTCAGTACTTGGGCTTATTCTTCTAAGGTCATCAGGCTCCTGGTAAGCTCTTTAACTGTCTCAACATTTCGCTTTTGAAAATCACTTCTAAATCACCCATCACCACTGATTATGAAGGAACACATAAGGGGGCCTGGCCTGACCTCAGGTCAGCATCAAAACTGTAAGGGGTCAGGTCAGGCCAGTAGCCCTGCAGACTCTAATCTCCAAAGGTTATTTCTTTAAAGCCAGTTCTACAGATGTCATTTTGGACAGATCTTGAGTTACCTCATCTCTATTTTTTTTAAATAGACTTTTTGGATTTAAAGGTAAAACAGGTTAATTTCTTGACTTGTATTGGGATAATACCAATGGACAGAGCTAAATAGATGATTATTGCAAACTGATGTCTTTTTCCAAGTGCGAAATTTAAAAACAATGACATGGGTGTGTCCTATATCTCTAAAGTAAGGGTAAATACATATATTTCAGAGAAGTCATTAACCTGCTTAAATTGCACTTAAAATTTTACACATGTTGACTATGTGCAATTTTCATCAAAAACTCAAAGAGTTAGCTCTCTATCCCCAAACAGAGTTAAGAACCACTGCTCTGAGGGAACAGTAGCTTTCCAAACAAATGACAGTATCACTTGATTCAGTTTTGAAAATAATAAATGAGTCATCTCTTTGCTGGATACTTCGCTACCTAGTTAAGATACAAACGTGAATAGGAAGGGAAAATAATTTATTAAACTCCTCCAGTGTGTCACACTCAGGCCCATGACATTTCTTATACTCGTCTTCTTTAGTGCTCACACAAGTCTTAGGGATTAATTTTAATTATATGGAGTAACTTGTAGATATGGAAGTCACCTGCCCAAAGTCATAAAGTGTAAGAGGTAGAGCAAGAATTCAAAATTAACTTGATCTGAATCATTCATGCTTGCTGGATCCATCCTGCCTTTCTGATGATACAATACAAGGCAGAACAAATGCACTAAGTGCTGACTACATGCAAGCAACATGCTACTTCCAAAAAGAAGTAGCATCTCTCTTTTCTCCATCCCTTTCTATCTCTGCCTTTACCACTCTAATCACAGTCATTACATCTTTCCTCTGGATGAAGGTAACAGTGATTTTTTAAATGTAGTTTCTCTATTTCCACCCTTGCTGGGTCTAGGGTTGTTCTCCACATAGAAGCCAGGGTGATCTTTCTAACATATCCTGGCCTAAAACCTGCAGTGGGTCCTACTGAGGATAGCAGTGATCATTTATTACATTCTGTACCACCCTTAGACCAGGCAAGCAAGATCTTCAGAGGGCCCCTACACTCTCTGAAACTGATGTCTTTTTCCAAGTGCAAAATTTAAAAACAATGACATGGGTGTGTCCTATATCTCTAAAGTAAGGGTAAATACATATATTTCAGAGAAGTCATTAACCTGCTTAAATTGCACTTAAAATTTTACACATGTTGACTATGTGCAATTTTCATCAAAAACTCAAAGAGCTAGCTCTCTATCCCCAAACAGAGTTAAGAACCACTGCTCTGAGGGAACAGTAGCTTTCCAAACAAATGACAGTATCACTTGATTCAGTTTTGAAAATAATAAATGAGTCATCTCTTTGCTGGATACTTTGGGGTGCACTCTCTGAAAGTTTCTAAAAACCCCACAAACTCCTGAGACCAGTGGGGGTCAATAGATGCCAGGGTGAGGTGATTCTACCCCAGAGACTTATGTGGACACTGGTCCCATTTTCTCTCCCTTGGGAGTACTCTCCAACATGCCCACATGATTGTCCTGAGTTGGTGCTAACCAGATTCCAGGAGCGGGGACCTGGGGTAACAGGATCCTCCCACTGGTCAGTATGGTTTTTCTTCTAAGAGATCTTGCAAGTCTGGACTGCTGGAATGGTGCCTGAATGCTGATTTGGGGTGATACTCACATGGGACATGGGACAGGTCTAGGGCTATGTGGCTTAAAACAACACAAATTTATTATCTTGCAAGTCTATAAGCCAGAACTTAAAAATGGGTTCAGAAAGCTGCATTCCTTTGGAGGCTCTAAGAAAAAAATATTTTTTTTTGCTTTTTTTCAGCTCCTAGAGTATACCTATATTACTTGACATGAGGTCTTTACCTCCATCTTCAAAACCAGCAGCAGTTTCTCTCCTCTGTGATCTCCTTCCCTCTTTTAGAAGCTTTGTGATTACTATGTACTAGAAATAAATTCAATTGCCTTTCTCTTCATTTTTCTCTTTGAAATTAAAACAGAATCAAGCTGAGGAGATAGATAGATGATAGATAGATAGATAGATAGATAGATAGATAGATAGATAGATAGATATCATATTGGGGAAGGAAAATGGTAAATTACAACACCAAGAACAAATGTTAATGGGTTAAATCCCACGGACTTTCAGAGTAATTTCTATGTTGTCTAATGATCAGACATAACCATGCCTCTCTGGAGCAAGTGTTTGGTGTTCTACCTTATGGGTTCTGTAAGCTGTGAAACTAATCAGGTCTCTTATGAAATGGCTTCTATATGATTAGAATTAAATTTGTGTCCACTCCACAAGCATAGATGATGCATTTTATGTCATACTCCTTGACCTCTCTTTTTCCCTGTTCCTTCTCATCTCCTTCTAATGTACCTCACTGCATCCTATTACTTACATTTTACTTGTAAAGGCCAGAATAAAGACTTTCTGGAGAAGTTGGAGATGGATGAATAGGAGGATAGGAGAAGATAAAATAGGATAAGAAAATTATCTCATCTCCCTTAAAGAACCAGCAGGTGTTTTCAGGGAGGAGACTATGTATTATTCATCTCTATCTCCCAGGACAAAGCCAGATACAGAGTTGTTGTTTGAGTCAGCTTTCCCTAGATTATGCTGCAGGATAAATAAGCTCAAAATCTCAGTATTTTAAACAAGTGTGTACTTCTTGTTCATGGTAAATGTGGTCTTCAGGTGAGCTGGGCTCTGCTAGGCTTGATACCACGTGTCTTCTCATTCTGGCGTCTTGGCTGAAGAAGCCAAGACTAAGACACAGTACCCGGAGCCAGATTCAGCCATGCCATGCATTTAAATCTTCTGTTCAATCATGGTAAAGGTTGTGGTGACTGGTAACTCCCATTGGCCAAAGATGCCAGTGGTGAGTAATTGTGAACTTCTGGTGTTCAACAAATGTTTGCTAAATGGATGTTGCAGTCATTACTGGGGTAGTTTTGCTGCCTCATAGTACATGGTGAGGTTCCTGAGCCATGAGCAGCTGCTCTCAGGTGAGCACCCCCTCCACTGCCCCTGGGAGCTGTCTTACAGAATATGAGTTCCAGAAGAAGGATGATTGCAGACAGTTAGAGCAAAGTATTTTCTCTATCCCCTCACAGCTCAGTGAGCAGTACCAATGAAAAGTGAGGTAGAGGAGTTCATTGGCAAATTAATTCTTCATCTCTTAGAACAAACTTCAGTGTGCATAAGTATCACCTGGGGAGCTTGTTAAAAAATATAAATTTCCATTGATATTGAATCTATGAGACCAGGAGCTTCTACTTCTAGGCTCACCATATATTTCTTTTTTTATTTTTTTATGGTTTTTATTTATTTTTGAGAGACAGAGACAGTGCGAGCAGGGGAGGGTCAGAGAGAGAGGGAGATACACAATCTGAAGCAGGCTCCAGGCTCTGAGCTAGCTGTCAGCACAGAGCCCGACACGGGGCTCGAACCCATGGACCGTGAGATCATGACCTGAGCCGAAGCCGGACGCTTAATCGACTGAGCCACCCAGGCACCCCTCACCATGTATTTCTGAAGCATAGGAGCTGGGGCAACTTGGGCCTCGGATGTACAAAACATCTTCTCAGGTCCGGCCACACTTGAACAGGAGCAGCCTTAGCAGCCTTATCTTGCCCAGCTCTACTGCAAGGAGGCATGTGGAGAAGAGCCAGGCCCCAGCTCCTCTGGGCCACCCTGTACTGAGCATGCCGCTGTTACCTGGAAATTGCATGGCTGTGTGGATCCAGGTCTATGAGCAACTGCTTGAGTGCTGGGAACTTGTCTTGTTTGCCTGCGCATCCCCAGTGCCAAGCCCAGACTTAAACTGCATAAATGTTTACTGGATAAACTAAGCAATCTCATTAGGGATCCCTATCTAGCACAGCAATAGTCCTTAAACTCTAGCGCATGAAGAATCAGCTGGAGGACTTGTTGACAGATCCTTGGCTTCACCTCCAGAGTTCCTGGTTTACCAGGTCTGGGGAAGAGCCAAGAACTTGCACTTCTAACAAGCTCCCAGGTGATGGCCTCACACTGCCGCTGGCGGTGCAGGCTTATACCTGGAGAACCCCAGCATTAGAGGTCTTTACTTTAGCTTTTTCTGTCTATAAAATTAGAAAAACTGGGACCTGTTCAAAAGGCTTAACAATAGCTTTTAGAGTCATGTAACACTCTGCCATGGCTCTAAGTGTCCAATCACATCAGTCCACAAACTTATATGTGACAAAATCTATCTTTAGTATTCTATCACTGAATGCATTTTCATTCAAAAAGGTTCCCAAGGGCAGGTAGGTTTGGTTCCTGTTGTATCCCAAGAATAGTCTTGACACATAGTTGGTCACCTTATAAATGTTCTTTGAGCAGATGAATGAGTGATGCCGGCAGTATCCTCTGGTCTTCATGCCTCACTTGCTGTAGGGGTCAGGCTATGCCCTGCCGCTCCTGTCACCAATGACCCTGGACGACGTGCGTTTTGATACATTCTTTTGGCAAGGATGAGACCTCACTCTTGCTCTCCTCAGCCTGGCACACAGCCCTCAGTAGGAGAGATGTTGGTTGTCTGCTCTCCGAGGTCAGGGTGCAAAATCTCTAATTCTCCAGCTTTTTTTCTTTGGAAAAAGATTAAATAAATAAAGTACAGCTGTTACAAAGCAAAAGCCTTTGGCTTTTAATTTATTGTTTTGGCTTTGAATTTCATGCACCTAATTTGGAATTCAAAGCAAAAAATTTGACTCTTTGTTAACAATAGATATTTTTCTCTCCTTGTAGAGCAAAAACCTCAGCCTTACTTTTATAATAAGTGAATGGCCTTACGTCTGTTTGAGGGCTATAATAAGTAAAAGGAATAAAAGAAGAATGCGTCAATTAGTATTTTAAAATAGCATCCAGATACGCTTTATTTTGCTTATACTATACAAGCACACAGGATACATTATCCTCATGTTATATGATCATATTATCATCATTACAACAAAACCAAACCCCATAGAAATATTGCTTGTGTACATAACGTACACGCCTTTGGAAGAAGATATATTAACGACATCTAGCACCACAGGGTATCCACGCATTCTTTGCTAAGCTTTCCTGGTAAATCCTGAGGCTTGGAAGGAAAGCTCACAAACCCATTAAATAAACTCATTCATTTCTACTCAAGGGAATATTCTGTCAAGAAGCCCCCCAGTCACAGCCTGCCCTGTGGCAGCTCATCATAAGAAAGATTCTCAGAAACACAGGTTTGCTCTGATGTTAGGAAAAATAAAAACTGGTAACAACAGCACTTGCAAAGAAACATACCTCCTGTTACCATCTCTATCCTGCTGTTATGAACTCAGACAAAAGAAATTCAGGGCATAGACCAAGAGAGCTTGTGAGAAAGGGGATAGAGAGATGCTCTGAAATATGGGCACACTGGTGTGGCTGCTTCTGCTCGTCGCCCAGAATGCCCACATTGCAGGCTTCAGGAGCCCTGGGCAGCTCTGTGAACACTGACATAAGACGATGGAGGAAGAAAGGCATTGTCTAGTGTCTATCACGTATCAGAATTATTTAAGCACTCTGCAGACATGATCTTATTTCATCATTAAAGCAGCTCAGATGTGAAGCCAATGGTGCGGTGACATATTTTACAGATGAGAAACTGAAGTCTGTAGAGATTCTGTAAGTTGAGCAAGCCTGCACAAAGCAAGATTTGAACCCGTTTATAACTTCAAGCTTGTATTCTTTTCCGTGATGACATGAGGTTTCTGCCTTCAGTGGTCTTAGTTCGGTTTGGAGGAGAGAGGACAGAGCAGCCAAGACTGACACGTGGCAATGAGGAAACCTGCCCTTTGTCAGAGGCCACAGTTTGTACCAGGCTTCTTGTGTGATGATGTGTCTGTTTTTCTTCCCTGTGATGGAATTTGGTGCAGGAGGGGGAGGAGGAGCCTGGGCACAGTGAGAGAGAGAGAGAAAGAGAGAGCGCGACCGAGCCAGGATTCTGTTCTGTGGTGTCTGTCAGAGGTGTAAAGAAAGGGCAGAATATTAGGGAGAGGAAACCACACTGAGAGCAGAGAACCAGCAAAGAAGCTTTCCTTGGCGCCTCTTTCACAGAGTTCCTGAGATTGGTTTCATATAGTTCCCACTACCTGCAGCTCTGCTACTCGCCAAGCATGGAGATCTTGAAACTGAGCACACAATTGTTGATTCTCCAGGTACTGGAATGAGAGGAGGGCAGGCTGTCCTTTTTATTTCTTTTTTATTTAAAAATTTTTTATGTTTACTTATTTTTCAGAGAGAGAGAGAGAGAGAGAGAGAGAGAGAGAGAGAATGAGTGGGGGAGGTACAGAGAGAGAGGGAGACACAGAAGCTGAAGCAGACTCCAGGCTCAGAGTTGTCAGTATAGAGCCTAACACAAGGCTCGAACCAACAAACTGTGAGATTATGACCTGAGCCAAAGTCAGACACTTAACCAACTGAACCACCCATGTGCCCCAAAATGTCCTTTTTATAGCCAACCTGTAGAAGGGAGTTTCCTTTAGATTTTGAAACAAACAAACAAACAAACTAAACCCATTTGGTTTATTTGACCAAGTGAGCAGGTACAGTGTAAGGGTAAATGTTCTTTAAGTTTCATTTGGAAAAAATCTACTCCTTCAATCTCTCCATACCATGACCTCAGGTGACCTCCCTCACGTGGGTGGGTTTCACAAAGAACCCATTTGGGAATGGAGACAGTCTTGGAAGCTTGTTCAAGCTCAGAAGCAACCTGAGAGTTTCCCAAACTTCCTTCCTGGATCTGCACTCTGCGCTCCTAGGTCGACCTGGACAAGGACAGGCGGGCTCACCGGCTGCCCAGCACAGAAGCCGCAGCGTCTTCCAGCTGATGCTCCTGTAGCGTCCTCCTAGAGGGCTCCCTCAGAGCTGTGCCCCTTCTGATGGCAACCGCTGCTCTCAGGTGTCTTTTCTTTTGCTATTGCTCTGCTTTATGTCAGTCTTGCTGGCACCTTTCCATATTCCCACATCACCAGGTTAAGCTCTGTTTAACTTAGTGGTCAGAGATCTCTCTCTAGACAACTGCCTGCATTCCTCCATTACCTGAAGATCATACTGCTTTACGTTGCTCCTTTTCTTTCTTTAATGGAACATTTCTCTCTCTTACCAGATTTCTTTTTTTTTTTGAATTATTTTATTTT
>NC_043703.1:63723981-63853088 GCF_006229205.1 Suricata suricatta | reverse complement strand
GCATGACACCCTCAAGGTCCATCCACTTTCCTACGAAGGGCCATATGTCATTCCCTCTCATTGCCATGTAGTACTCCATCGTGAATATATACCACATCTTCTTGATCCATTCATCAGGTGATGGACATTTAGGCTCCTTCCATGTTTTGGCTATTGTTGACATTGCTGCTATGAACATTGGGGTACATGTGCTCCTATGGATTTCTTAATAATAAATTCTGCTATTACTTGTTAACTATCTGTTTAGGAACTATTTGTTATTAGTCAGTTTCTCTTGAAGTTAAATAGGATGAAGTTAACATTCTCTTTCTCAAGTTTTGGCAATGCAATGTGGTAGAAAAAGAATGGCTACTGAATCAAATACTTTTACTAACCAGATAAGTTTGGGAAAATCCCATAATCTTCCTGAGACTTGATTTCCTCATCTTCAAAATGGGTATAGAAATAATTATATGGTTGTAGGAAAGATTAAATGAGATAAAGTCCCTATCACAGTGCTAGGTTGTCAGGTACAGAGGTTAAACATAAATGCTATGCCCTTTTCTCTTCTTCTTCAATATGTATATATTTCATAAAATGTCATGGTTTCTTCCCTAAAATCTGTCTTCACAACCAACAACTCATACCACATTGCTAACAGGTGAGGTTTGCAAAGCTTGTCTTCCCAAAGAACGCTGTGCAAGCTCTATGTTCAGGAAGCATAAACTCTTCAGTTTAATCTCTTCATGGGGCTGCATACCTGTGAGCGGCAAGAGAAAAATTTCCATGACCTATCTGCCAATAAAGCCTTTTCTAGTAAAAAAAAAAAAAAATCCTATTAAAGTAACAGTTACTGTTTTTTTCAAATGGGTTTCATCAATGGGGTAAAGCCACAAACTGCTTTCATATATGCACTCTCAAATTTCCTCTCTCCACCCACCCTTGATGATAGCTGATGTAGAGCTTACAGCCTTTCGATCACTTCCAGGTATTTTAAGGAGGGAGTGGGATATTATTCAGTGCCTAACTCACTTTTGGATATTAGCAAGTCTGATCCCATCTTACATCAAACTTGAACCTCATAGCCACTTCATAGCTTAACCCCTCTATCCCCACCAGCTCAGGGCTTACCCTTGCTGAGAACTTTATAGTGGAGAAGAGATGATGTAAGAACTTTTGTTTTTTTCTCCATCTAATCTTCTGGCTCTTTCACATTAGGGAAAGGGAGGGGGTTAGAGATAAGCAGGCAAAAGGCTAGTGTCACTGGTGCTCTCTCCTGGCTAGTTGTCTGTCATACTCTCACCAGCAGGCACACGGATGCCGATTTTGTCATGACGTCATTTAGAGTTCTTTGGTGGCCTCCCCTTATCCCTATTCCAAACCTCCAGTACTTTCACATTCTCTGCCATGGACAGAAAACTCTTCAGCAGACCTTTAGAGACCTCTCTCTCTCTCTCTCTCTCTCTCAGCTCCAGCCCCTGGCAGCCCATCCAACCCTTCTCAGCATTGCAGCTGCTCAGCTCAGCAGTCAGCCATTTGAGCAAGACCCATCAAGATGGCTTGAGCCTGCTAACCATTGGCACTGCCATATTCTTTTGTCCTTGAGGAGCTCTTGCGTCTTTCCAGAACAAATGCGGAAAGCCTAGCTCTCACCTTGTTCTATATCCATGGGTTAAAGTGCTTCTCTAGCTGTCCTCCAATTGTCAGAGTTTTCCACACAGAAATCAGTAGTCTTCATGTTTATGCCTCTAGTCCATGGGAAACCCATGCCAGCCTCTTACTGCAACCATTTCTTCCACTCCAGGGTGCCTGGTGGGCTTGGGAGTGCCTACAGCTCAGTGAGTGGAGGCCCAGGAGTGAGAGGACAAATGTCTCTTTGCAGTGCTCCATTCTTGGTGAGCATGTCTCTCAGACCCTATCACTTGGCTTGGAGGGTCAGGAATGCTTCACTAATCCCTCAAGGCCAAGAGCTCTCTTTCCTTGGTGGCCATCATCCCTCACCTAGGCTGATGGTAGCTTGAGGTGGAGGACAGTTTCTATGGTTACCAGACCAGATCTAATATCTTTGAGTAGCTCTGGTCTAGGAGTGTTTACCATTTCATTTAGAATGTAGAGGGATCTTTTGCACAGTTTCTCTGCTTTAGGGCCTCAGCTAAAATTCCAAGACAACAGAAAGAAGATTCTCTTATAAATACAAATAATAAATGAAATGGTAATTACTACTTATGTACAACACACAAGCTATATTTTAATTGTCTTAGGATACAGCTAAGGCAAGATTAAAAAAAATTTTTTTTAACATTTACTTATTTTTGAGAGACAGAGACAGATCATGAGCAGGGGAGGGGTAGAGAGAGAGGGAGACACAGAATCTGAAGCAGGCTCCAGGCTCTGAGCTGCCAGCACAGAGCCCAATGCAGGGCTCGAACACACCAACTGTGAGATCATGACCTGGGCCGAAGTCGGACACTCAGCCGACTGAGCCACCCAGGTGCCCCTCAGGCAAGATTTTAAGACAACCCAACTATCTCTCTCAATTCAATCTTTTAAAATCACTGCTTTATGAAAACCTGCCTTTAATTTCTACTTCAAGGAATTTAAAGTCTCCAATATATGGTTCCAGGAAGCACCATGTAACATATGCCTGACAGATATGTCTAATTTTTTTAAAGTCTTGCATTTATTCCATTTAACAGATGAGGAAAATGAGACTTAGAGTAAATAACTGGATCAAGGTCACACAGCCAGCAAATACCCAGCATTGGAACTCTGCCTGTCTGACTCCAATAGGTATAGTCTTTCCAGATCCGTGTTTTAGCCCAAACAGTGGTTTACAGCTCTACCTATAGAATAATAGTTTCTTAAGAGTTTTCCCAGACTGCAATGTACCAAACACTACTCACTAGGAGGAAAAAGGGGTACTGGGGAGAGGGGAGGATATTTCAGGGCTGGATAAGTTTGAGAAATGGTGAGTTAATTAAATTAAATAAATTTTAATTGTATGGTTTCTTAGAGAATTTATTTTTGACAAATTTACTGAAATATCTTGATATCTTTAACATTAAAATTGTATAAATTTAAAGTGTGCAGCTTGGTATTTTAAATTATTTATTTATTTATTATTTTAGAGGGAGAGAAAGTGAGAGCAAGAGCAAGAGCAGAGAAAAGGGGCAGAAGGAGAGAGAAAGAGTTGTAAGAAGACTCCACCCTCTTTGCAGAGCCAGATGCAGGGCTCAATCTTGTAACCCTTGGATCATGACCTAGGCTGAAATCAAGAGTGTACACATAACCAACTGAACAACCCAGATGCCTCTACAACTTGAGATTTTAATATATGAATACATTTTGAGAAGATCACCACAATCAGGCTTAATAATTTATCCATTACCTACCTCTACATAGTTATCACTGTTTGTTGAAAAAATTTTAAATCCATTCTCTTAGGAAGTGTCAAGTATACAATACAGTATTATTAACTATAGTCACCACATTTACATGAGGTTTCCCAAACTCATTCATCTTATATAACCTAACCTAAACTTTGTACCCTTTAAGCAACATCTCATTCCCCCCCTCCCTCTCTTAGAAACTTTAATATATAGACAAATACTTTGGTTGTAGGGGGATAGAGGAGAGATAAGCAGCATATTGGATTTTTAGGACAATCGTACTGACCTCTCCTGGAACAGAACTCTGTGGCTCAGTGACCACTGGATCTGTGTAGAGGTGGTTGGTGGGAGACAGACAGCTGAGCTGGGCTGGCTCTGCAGTGTAGCTCCAGTGATAACCCATGCTTGATCATTTGCTTGTTGGTGAGGTCTCCCTCACCGTCTCCTTCCCCTGAAACCTCATATTCTTTAAACTTCCTTCTTCCAGATCACTGACAAAAGACAGAGAAAGAGCACAGCTTCTCCTCCTTCCCAGCATACCTTTTATGTCGTCTTCTGTTCCCTCTATGGTCACTCGGGCACCTCAACTGTCATCATGGTGAAACCAGGCCCTACTTATCTTTTCCCTGACACTTATTCTTGTGGACTTTTCAAGGTAGGAAATAAAGAGTCTAATGATGCCACATCTCTAAAGAAAGATTTATTTAATTTAAAGTGAATTTGACAATCTGGCTTTCATTCAGAACTCCTTTAAAGGCCTTACTTTTTTCTTTGTTCTTTGTGTATACTTGGAGACATATTTCTGACATGGAGAACAGAATAGTTCTAAAGCATAATTACATATGTCACTCACTTCTAGGGTCTGCCCTCTTTAGGGGCCAATAACTTGAACTGTATAGGTTCTGTTTACATTCATGAGGCTCAGATTTGGTTTTAAATAAAGTTTTTCTTTAACAATAGTTTTAGATTTCAGAGAAGCTGTGAGGATAGTATAGAGTTCTCGTATACTCCACACCAACTAGTTTCCCCTATCGTTAGGTCACATTAGGATGGTATACTTGTCACAATTAATGAACCAATACTGATTCATTATTATTAACAGATTTCCTTAGTTTTTACTTAATGTCATTTCTGTGCTCCAGGATCCCACATTACATTGAATCCTCATGTCTCCTTGGGCTCTTCTTGGCTGTCATGGTTTCTTAGACTTTCCTTATGTTTGATGACCTTGACATTTTTGAGGAGTACGGCTCAGGTATTTTGTAAAATATTTGTCCCTCAACTGGAATTTGAATGATTTTTTTTCTCATGATTAGGTTCGAGTTATGAGTTTTTCGAGGAAGACCATGGAGAAAAGGTACTGTTTTCACCATATGATATCAGGGATATGAAAGCACAATAGTACTAAAAAAAAATGACTCATTATGTTGATGTTGACTTTGACAATCTGGCTGAGGTGACATTTGTCAGGCTTCTCCATTGGAACATCTCTGTTCTCCCCTTTTCATACTAATTCTTTGGAAGGAAGTCATTATGTGCAGCCCACACTTAGGGAGCAAGACCTCCTTGAGGGAAAAGTATCTATATACATTATTTGGAATTCTTCTGCATAGAAGATATGTTTCTTCTCTCCTATTTATTTACTCATCACTTACATCAATATGGACTTATTTTATACTTTGAATGATAATCCAATACTACTTCCATTTATTTGTTACTCAAATTGTTTTAGTTTTGCCCACTGGGAGTTCTTTCATTTCCAGTGGCTCCTCTGTCTCTTTTACATACACCATTATTCTGTGTGTTTTTTTCTTTTTCCTTTCCTACCTCCCTCCCTCCCTTCTCCCTCCCTTCAAATGTTTCCTTCCTTCCTTCAAATGCTTCCTTACTTCCTGACACTACAAGTCACTCCAAGCTCATCTTCTGTATTCTCTGATGTCATGCTCTAATTTGCTCTTCACTTTTCTCCAGATTCTCTGCCTCTGTCTCATGGTTCTTAAGTTAGAAACACAAATCCTAGAGTAATTAATATGTTTTTGAACTAGTACAATAATTTGATATGACAGACTGCTCCAGTAATCTTTAATGTTAATGAAACTGCATTTAGAGAAGATAAGAATTAGATTCTTTATGAATTATTTACTTATACAGCCAATTATGAACTATATGCATGAATGGAGGGAAGAGAAGATAATGGTAAAAAGAGACAAGCCAAAGAAATTTCTATTTCACTTGAAATAGTCAGATACACACAAGTAGATAGCTACTTACTCCCTTCCTGAAAATGTCAACAAAGTGGTGGGTCCACTTATCTCTATCCTGAGATCTGGTTGAACAGAAACTGAGGAAGGCCTCAGTTTTTCTGAAGACTAAATAATAATAATATTATTATTAAATAATTTTAAATTATAAATAATAAACATATTTTTATTTTAATGTTTATTTATTTTGAGAGAAAGAGACAAGGTGCAAGTTGGGGGGAGGTAAGAGAGAGAATCCCATGCAGGCTCCAGGCTTTGAGTTATTACCACAGAGCCTGACTGGGGACTCAAACTCATGAGCTGGAGATCATGACCTGAGCAAAAGTTAAATGCTTAACCAACTGAGCCACCCAGGTGCCCCTTACTATTTTTTAAAATTTTATTTTTATTTAAGTAATCTCTACACCCAATGTGGAGGTGAACCCATGACCCCGAGACCAAGAGTTGCATGTTCCTCCAGCTGAGCCAGAAAGACACCCTTCCAAAGACTGCAGAAAATAAACATTCAAGAACTGATAAGAAATGACACATTAAAAAATAAAGCTATTGCAAAAATACAGCATATTTTATCTGGTTTATTTAAAAACATCTGGTATCGAGTCAGGGGCCCTTTAATCTGATATATAACATTTACAATGGACCATTCCTTACTGTCTCTAACACAATCCAAAACCTTCCCACTCAGACTCTAATTTTTGTAAAGAATTAATGATGATGGTGAGCAAAGGAATTCTCAGTATCATGAAATCTGATGATCAGTGATGGATTGAAAGTTGGAAGACTGGAATTGCTTTGGTGAATTATTATGTATGACAAATTAAGGAAATGTTATGTCAAATTATAGTGCAAAAAAGAAATAAAAGATATTCCTCAATATTTTAATTTTGTAAGAAGACAGAATTATGTGTAATATTCAGCCCCTACTAGAGAGAAAGAGCCAATAAACCAACAATATGGAGTAGTCTCCAAAGAAAAAAGGTCAGCTAATGATGATTCAAAAAAAAAATGAATTCATTTCAACTCTTACAAAACCATAGACATTATTATAAGCAGATATTACCCTACATTTAATTAGTTTATAGAATTGTTACCAATGTCCAGTTAATAACTTTAGTTTCTTGGGAATACATTTTATAATAATTGATACTGTTTGGATCATCAGGAAGCTCCCTAGGCTTTAAACAAATATGTCTGGGTGGATAGAATCCCAAAGCAACTTAATTCTGCTCACTATTGCTTTAATTTTATTCACCCAAGACAGTTTTTTCCCCTTTCTCCTTATGAAATGTCTAGCAATCTCACAATGTTCTGGTTACTTACAATATCACAAAGTCCTATAATCCCTCTAAGGGGCAAAACAAATTTCAAATAGGAAATTAGAAAGTTCACACTCATGTATTAATCAAAACTTCCAATCTCATTCAAGTTACAACAGTTCCCCCTCTCTACACTGAATCATGTTCTGGGGGAGAAAGTGTTATCAGATTCCTCTCTGTTTCTAGCTAGTTTCCCTTCTGAAGTTGGAAAGAAGAAAGAAGATTAGGGGAGCACAAAAGATCCTTCTTGACTGGTGCTCTTAGCTGGCCTTAACATTTTGAGTTTAGCTGATGTTTAAAGTTTGCCTTTCTTCTGGATGCTTCTGTGGGTTCTTGGAGTCCTAGTTCATCATTCACTGCAGATATTTCATCTGTACTTCACTTAATGCCAGTCATACACTCTGTTCCAGCTCATCCTGACTCCTGGGCATCTAACAGTCGGTCTCTAGCTTTATTCCACTGTGGTCCCATCACCTCTCCAAGTGGTCCCAGTAGATAGGACCTAAAATAACCCACAGCACAGCATGACAAACATTCATGCTTTCTGTCCTGTGACAGACCTAGAGTCCAAACTCATCCCTTTGGTAGCCATCTTTTCTTCAGCTCTGTTCTTATCAGCTAACTAGCCCATCATTACCTTTAGGTTTCTCAGAAGGGGGTTAGTTACCATTTTACCATGACCTTCCAGTTTTCGGCAACACATATTAATCTCTGTCAGTGATCCCTCTGTAGGTCTTTCCTCTTGGTTTCCAATGAAATGATAAATACTCTCCACCTCTCCTGATGGGGGAACAGGACTGTGTCACAATTCTTTCCAGAGAAACTTATTAAAAATCACTCTTCATCTCCAACAGCTCAACTCTTTGATACCCTCAGTGTAAGTGATGGTTTTAGTAGTGTGAAATCCTTGGTATAAATCCTTCTAGCAAGTTCTGCCGGGTGGTCTGGCTTTCAATTCACTTTGATTTTTAACATCTGACAACATAACTGTCTAAGCCAAAGCTAGTATTCCAACATTTCTAAAAACACTTGCCTAAACAAATATTCCATAAAATAGGGGTTTTATTTAGGTTTACTTATTTTGAGAGAGAAAGTGACAGTGGGGAAGGGGCAGAGAGAGGGAGAGAGAGAAAATCCTAAGCAGGCTCCGCAATGTCAATGCAGAGCCCAATGTGGGGCTAGAACTCATGAACTGTGAGATCATGACCTGAGCCAAGTTAGCCAAACTAACTGAACCACCCAGGGACCCTTATTCCACAAAATACTAAATGCTTATTTTCTTTGGCCACTATGGCTTATTGGGAATTTATATTTCAACAAATGTTCAAAATAAATAGAATGTTATCTGGTATATAAACCAAAACTTTTGTTTGAGCAGGTGTAGGAAGTAGGGGCAGTTTCAGGAGGGGGAGAGAGACAGACAGACAGACAGACAGACAGACAGAATCTGAAACAGGCTCAAGGCTCTGAATTGTCAGCGCAGAGCCCACTGCAGGGCTCAGACTCACAAACTGTGAGATGATGACCTGAGCCAAAGTCAGACACTTAACTGACTGAGCCACCAGGTGCCCCTATGACTATTATATTTAACTAAAAAATAATCTGTCCTGTCATTTCAATGCATGGGTTACTTTCATGGAACTGTACCACTGCTGATATATTGGGATTGCTAGACCCTGACCTGTATTTCTAGGTGCCCTAAAACTATTCTAAACATTTATTGAAACTTCAACAAGAGACTTTGATCAAGCAACTATAAAACCACTTAACAGTTCAGAAAAATTTACTGAACATCTGCAATATGTCAGGCACAGCGCAGGGGGTTCAGTTACAAAGATGAATAAGACAAAAGACATATTCTTCGCCATGGGAGGGGGCACAGAAATGGATAATTGTGATGTAACTTGGTAAGTGGTTAAATTGAAATCATCCGTGAGGAAAAGACACATAATCTTGAAAGATGAACAAACTAAAAATGTACATTTGGGAGCCATCAGCAGACAAGCTATGAGGTGGCCCAAAAAGCCTATGTGAACAGAGAAATCCAGCAGTTGAGAAAGGAACTTTGGGGAGATCAAGGAATTGGGGATGGCCAGAAGAACAGGAACTATGAAAGAGGGAGTAAAGAAGAGAAGAGAGCTAGATGGAGAATTGGCAAGAGTTCCCAGAAACAGCTCACAGAGAAATAGAGAATAGCTTACAGAGACATTTAATAAGAAGAGAACTGAAAATTATTGTTCAGATAGGGCATTATGACATTCATGGATAGTCTTCACTGAAGACATTTCAGTCAGGAGGTACAGACAAGGGGCAGATTACAGACAGCGTAATGCGGAGATCACAAAGTAGATATAGTCCCTGCAGATGAACCTTTCAAGAAACTTGGTTAAAGGGAAGGAGAGATGGGGGGCAGTAATGGGACAATGCAAGCTCAAGGGAGTTTCTTTGGGGGTTCAAGAAATTTTACTTAAATCCATTTTTTATGGATTATGGGGAGAAAAGCCAATGATGAGAAAAAGGTTGGAAATATAAGCTCCAAAAAGGTAACTGATGGATCAGCGGCAGTTGGAGAAAAGTGGGGGCTGGCCTTGTGCAGGAGTTAAGGATAGATCCTCTGAAACCAGAATGCAAGAAAGAATATGGATACAGTGGTAAGTCTGTAGATGGGAATGGGGGTGCAAGTAGGAAGTGGGATAATCCAGGGAGAAGGAGAAGTCTGGAGGTCAGGGACTAGGTAGGGAGCTAGAGGACTGTGGAAGTTTGCGACAGGTGCCGAGGGGAAAGAGGGAGAGAGAAAGGCTGACTCTGAAGAAAACTTCAGATGTATGATGCCAACAATCTTTAAAGTTATGATTTAAAAAAAATTTTTAGCAGTGTTCAGTTGCCCCAGGTAAGAATAGAAGATTGTGGGAATGTGTGGGGATGGTGTTGTACCTCAGGAAAAATGGCTGGTCTGTGCATGAGGCTAGACAGGGCTAGTGATCGACTACCAGGTGCCTGTCCACAGGAAACATGATCAAGAACCAGGCAGAACGCACCTCAGATACTCAAATCTTATCACAAAGATCACTCTTCTTAAGTGCTAAAGGCCACCAGAAATCCTCCAACACCAATTTTAGCCAACCCTAAGTATATATCAGAATTACATGGGGAGCTTCTAAAAAAGATTATAGATTCCAAAGGTGACCAACTGGGATGAGACCAGGGTAAATGTACTTTTTAAAACATCCTGATGTTTCTAATGTACATCCAGAGTTTGGAGGAAGTGGTTTGGATAGCCAGCCTTTGATTATCCTTCTCAAGGGCAAGCTGGGAGAATGCTGCAGGGTCTGGGAAGGACACAGATAACTGAATTCTATAGACAACCCCAAATCTCATTTTCGCTAATGACTTCAGCCTTTTTATTTTTTAACTAGGTGGTAATTAGCACCAAAATTGACTATTTTGATTTCCTTCTTTTATTTTTGTCATTCATGATAAGATAGAGGTGCTAATTAACAGTGAAATGGCCTGAAGGCAGACAAAAGGCAATAGAGAAAACGGAAAGAGAAAGTGTGTGGTCCCCAAAATTGGATCTTCTTCACTGTAATAGCAGGGTTAATGCACGATTGGTACATTTTATTCACCAGGCTCCATCCCTAGAATTCCACAAATAACTCAGTTCTCAGAATAACCCTTTTACTGTGCCCATTTTACAGCTGAGGAAGCTGTAGCTCAAAGATGATACTGCGTAGAGTCAGAAAGTTAGCCAGTGGTGGGGACGAAACTGCATCTGGGTTCTTTGATTCCACCGTCCTCTCTTAACCACCGAACATATGTGTTCAAGAAGCTAGTAAACCCATTGAGAAAAAGAGGTGAATATATTTAAAAAAAAGGAAAAGTGGGAGAATGCTGTAGTTGTTGTTCAGAAAGTCCAAGAAATATGTTTCTGAATGGATCGTGAGTTCTAATTTTTTTCTGGCTATATTGCTGATTCACAACCTTTAAATCCACTTTAAAGATACTACCTTTACTGGTGCAAAGCTAGTTTTTATTAAATATTTTAGTCCCTGAAATAATACATTTTGGTATTATTTGGTAATACCGTCTACCTTAAAACTAAATCCTTGGGGGCTCCTGGGTGGCTCAGTGGGTTAAGCATACAATTCTTGGTTTCAGCTCAGGTCATGATCTTCATTCATGAGATCAAGCCCCATGTCGGGCTCTGCATTGACAGTGGAGAGTCTTCTTTGGATTCCTTTCCTGCCTCTCTCTCTGCCCCTCCCCTGCTCTCTCTCACTCTCTCAAAATAAATAAGGAAATATTTAAAAAACAAGACAAAAACTAAATCCCTGGGTGAAGTGGTGGATAGATTATTGCTACTATACTAAACATACCTGCTTAAATGAACAGATTAAAAGTAATCTTTCCACACTGTCCATTTGTACAGTTTTTCTCAATAATAAAAATCCCATCTTGCCCATTTCATTTGTATTCATTGCATCTATCAGGTAACATAACCTTGATTCAGTTAGGGTTTTATTAAACCCTCATCATATAGTTAGTTTTGTATCTCTCAAAATGTCAGGATGTACTGTCTCCTTGTGAACTGTCTACAGTCAGTTTCTCGGTGACCCTACGTGTTCATGGTGTGGTTCGCTTGCCTTCATGTTAATTACATTACTTGTTGTATAAATTATTGCAGATTGTCCCAGATGATGGAGATCTGGCAAATGTCAGAATGCTCAGTAATATTTTTTTAACACTTACAGGAAGTAAAACATTGCTATTTTGTACATGATCCTCTCTCTCTCTTTTTAAATCTTTTTTAACGTTTATTCATTTTTGGACAGAGACAGAGTGCAAGCAGGGGAGGGGCAGAGAGAAAGAGAGACACAGAATCTGAAGTAGGCTTCAAGCTCCATGCCATCGGCACAGAGCCTGATGCAGGGCTTGAACTTGTGAACCATGAGATATGACCTGAGCCGAAGTTGGACACTCGACAGACTGAGCCACCTAAGTGCCTTCTAGAGAGAGAGAGAGGGAGGGATGGAAAGAGAGAGCTAGAGAGACAGAGAGACAGAGAGAGAGAATGAACATACGCACGTGTGAATCAGGGGAGGAGCAGAGAGACAGGCAGAGAGAGAATCCCAAGCAGGCTCCATGCTGCTAGAGCCTGACTCGGGGCCCCATCTCATGAACTGTGAGATCATGACCTGAGCCAAAACCGAACCACCCAGCTGCTCCAGTCCTCTCTTTCTCTTAAGTCATCCTC
This sequence comes from Suricata suricatta, assembly GCF_006229205.1. Lineage (NCBI taxonomy): Eukaryota > Metazoa > Chordata > Mammalia > Carnivora > Herpestidae > Suricata > Suricata suricatta. The sequence continues at coordinate 63,840,889 of NC_043703.1, read as the reverse complement.
AACCTTGGCAGCACAACAGAATTGCCTATAGAATGTCATTGTAACTACTGTATTGTAAATGACGGAAAATAATTGCATGTGTTAAAAAAATAAATTGTGTTACATTAAAAAATATATAGGAACTACATTGAGATCAATGGATGTATTTGATCTACCACTATAAAGCAATGTTATACCAAAGCTACTTAACTAAAAATAAAATACTTTTAAAAAGTTAAAAAAAATTAAAATTAAAATAAATTAAAAAAAAATACTGATGTCTGGGTCCTATCTACCCTACCCCTCATTGATCTAAGGGGTGACCTGGGTATAAGGATTTTTAAGGGCTTTTCAGATGATTCTATTATGTAGCCTGGATTAGGAATCCATTTTCCAAGAGCTACTAAGACTACAGGTAAAAGCAATAAATGAGACTAGGTATAACTTCCAAAGTCACCCATATTTTTCTTACATTACCTGGGCCTGTCACCCAGAGGTTATAAAAATTTTTTTATGGGTCTGACCTTAGTGTTTTATTTGTATTTAGTTCCCTCAGATAATTGTACTACCTATTTTAAAAATATCTCAATGTTCCACTAGACTCACTGAGACACCATGTAAACCAATAATTCTTCAGGCTAGGAGCACTGAAGCGTTCTGATTGGGAGATTTTGCTTATGGTTGAGTGATTCAAAGTCAGAGATGCACATCGACGAGCAGACAGGCTGCTGTGGGTGTTCTTGCAGTGATGTGAGGTTACACACCCATTTTACTTATCATAAGTGACTGACTCAACAGATTTTGAAGAGGAAAAACACAGTCTTTCCCTGAAACAATGACTGAAAGGCATGCACGTTTTCCTCCTATAGTTTCCACAATCTACCTTTAGAAAGAATATGGAAACACCCAGGGAAATAGCAGGTGCCCATCACTGACCCTAAGGCCCTTTTGCATTTAAACTACCCTCCCTGCCTCCAGCCACTTGAATAGTTCTGTGACCATGAACTAATTATGTAGCCCATCTATGCCTCAGTCTTCTGATCTGACATGTGGAATAGTAGTAGTCTCTATCTCATAGGCAGGTTAAATAAACTAATACATGTAAAGTTCTTTAGACAGATTTGGGTGTGTGGTCAGCACTTAATAAATAATAGATTTGTTTCAAGGCTCTAGGATTGGATCCCATCAAGTTCACCCAACAATTTAGCTGCTTAAAGCAGAACTCTAGGGGGTGCCAGGGTGGCTCAGTCAGTTAAGTGTCTGACTCTTGGTTTCAGCTCAGGTCATGATAACTCGGTTCCTGGTTTTAAGCCCCACATTGGGCTCCATGCTGACAGTGCGGAGCCTGCTTGGGATTCTCTCTCCCCTTCTCTCTATGCCCCTCTTCTGTTTGTTCTCTCTGTCTCTCTCTCTAACAATAAATAAATAAGCTTAAAAAAATAGCAAAGCTCTAAAAAAGGTGGCAGAACTGGCCCTGGTAGGTACAACGGGCAAGAGAGTCAAGGACCCCCAGCCGGAGACTTTGGCCTCCTTCCTACTAATACTTAAAGGGATCAAAGAAGCATCTTCTCTACCTCCTGATCTATTCCACTTCTGGAAATTCATTTTCCTATTCCTTTTCCCAACTGTAAGCTCCACATAAGCAGAGATATTGTATGTTTTATTCACCAATATACACCCAGTAATTAGCCCAGTGTCTGGCACCCAAGAAGTGAGAAACAAAATATCGATTAATTTGGCCGTCCCAGGGCAGGTAACATATTATCAGCTATTGACACTTTAGCTTAAATTAGACCATCCAGTTTAGTTCTGTCAATTGGTACTTTTCAGTTGTGTACAGAGAGTGAAGAGATTGTGATGGGAGCAAGAGAGAGTCAGGGGCAAGAATAAGCTTGGGGGGGTTCCATGGGGACCCATCTACAGGGCAGGCAGCTTTCCACAAAGACTAAAGATGGCATATGGTTATGGGTCACCCAGGAGCAGCCAAAGGAATAGAGACCTAGTCAAGAGACTATAAATGCATAGAAGAGGATGGAAACCAAGACTGGAGAGTCCGAGAGAAGCACAGGACACAAACAGGTGAGATCAGTGTGTCAGCTGTAGAAAAGGTGAAAGAGATGATGAGCACAGAAAACAGAAGAAAAGTACATCGTCAATTAACCGAAAATGTCCTCAACTAGGTTTATTGGTCTGTTCAGGCTGCCAAAACAAAATATCACACACTAGGTAGCTTAACAACACAAATTTATTCTCTCGCAGTTCTGGAGCTAGGAGTCTAAGATCAAGGTGTTGGCACACTTGGTTTATCCTGAAGTCTTTTGCCTTAGTTCTTAGATGGCCACCTTCTCCCATGGCCTTTTCTCTCTGTGAGCACATCCCTGGTGTCAGTATCTCATCTTGTGAAGCATACCAGGCCCACTGGACTAGGCGCCTAAGCCACTAGGGCCTCATTTAACCTTAATTACCTCCTTAAACTCCCTATCTCCAAACATAGTCACATTAGGAGTTGAGGCTTGCACATATGGATCGGGGCAGGAACGCAATTCAGCCCATAACACCAGGCTTGCTGTGCCATGCCTATATGGGAACAAGCTTTTACATCAGTGGTTCTTAAAGTGTGGTCTTCTGTCCAACAGCATCACATCACCTAGGGATTTTTTTGGAAAGGCACATTTCGGGGCCTGCCCCATATCTAATGAATCAGAAACTCAGGGTGGGGCCCAATAACCAGTTTCAACAAACCTTCCAGGTGATTCTGACACAGACTACTCCTGACCTAAAGTAAAACGCCAAATCAAAAGCAATGGCAAAATGAAATTGGTCCTACATCCTAGTGAATGTGATGTGATGGAAAAAGTACTGAAAAAAAAAAACTTCACAACCACCAAAGAAGGTAGGCAGAGAGGATAACCATGAAATCTGTTCTATGTATGATAAGGGGCACAGTTCCATAGCTGAATTACCCAAGGTCACACATCACTGCACCAGAGAGGAAGCATGAGGGCTCAGGTCTCCTGATTTAGTGCCAATCCAGTCAACACTTCCTACCGATCTCCTCTGATACATCAAGTTCTACAAATCACAATTAGCGGTCTCTCTAGGGTAGCTCTTTGGACAGTTTTGCGTGTGACCAAGCCCTACATATACATCAATTATCAACCAATCAAACTATTATCTTTTTCCTTTAAAAAGAAAAAGCTTATTTGTTTATTTTGGGACAGAGAGAGTGTGAGAGTGGGGGAGGGGCAGAGGGAGAAAGAGAGAGATTCCCACGCAGGCTCTCCACTGTTACTGGAGAACCCAATTATGGGCTCAAGTTCACAAACTATGAGATCATGACCTGAGCTGAAGTCTGATTGGTGCTTAACTGATGGAGCCACCCAGGTGCCCCCAAATTATTATCTTTTTCAAATGAAAATTTCTATTTAGCCATGACTTCATGATCAAAATAGTAAAGAATAAATACCACACAAGTCATTAAAATTAATTTAGGACTTCATGTTTATAGTTGAGAATTGGATGTAGAGAAATTTGAATACATCCATAGATCACTGTGGAGGAAATCAATAAACACAAATTTAGCCCCCCAAAGGTAGTACCAGAGCTATGGGGTGAGTTGTGAGAAAGAAGAGAGAAATAGTTGAAGACTGTTAGTCAGCACGTTAAGAAGATGTATTTAAATCTGATCCCCTTCTACTACGAACATCATTTGGCTTTTGCTTTCTTCTGAGAAAATCTCCCGCCTCCATCAGCCTGCTCCAGGAAGTTTGTGATATGCGAGAGCTGAATTTGAACCCTGGGAAAATAAACATTTGGGGAAGCCAAACATTGTCTTGAAAACTGGCAAGGTAAGAAAATTTGGGGGCAGTGCGAAAAAGAAAACCACTTCCTAACTGCTTCCAAGTCCTCCCCATTCGACACCTCTCTGCACGCCAGGGGTTGTGCTGGCTACATTCATAAAACAGAACACACTGCACAATACACTTCTGTGCCCAGAACTTTCACGGAGACTGAACACTCATCCCCTAAATTTCTGGTACTGACTTGCTGATTGACTTAAGGTAGAATAAATCTTCTATTTTTATATGTGTTGGTTTTAATAAATATACTTTAAGGTGGTAGTTATCAAACTTCGCTACATATTTAAATCAAGTGCAGAGCTTTTAATAATCCAAAGCCAAGGCTAGTCAAATCAGAGTGTCTGGGATGAGCTTGAGGGATTGGTATTATGTAAACTTTCTAGGTGATTCCAGTGCATAGCCAACATCTAGAGCCATTGCTTAAAAGTAATAATTAATTTTCTTCATCCCTCTCATGACAGTTATAAAAAAGCAACAAGAAAGGAATTTAATCTAAAAAGAAAAAATTAGAAAAATTCACTCTATAGAGAAAGAAACTAAGTAGTAATTATATCATTTTCAGTCTACACCAGATTAATGACTGTGTCAAATCCAACTTCTTTAATTAGTATAGCCCTCAGTGTTTTATTCTCTGGGTACTGGCTAGAATATAATCTAGAAAGAACAAAAGAAAAATTACAGAAATCTTTCCATGAGATGTGTCTCCCTGTTAGGAGGAGGGGCACTGATCAATTATACCTTACGTAGAAAAGTAAGCAGACCATGATGTAGCCAAAAGGATTTCCTATAGACACAGACTCTCCGTTGGGTTCGAAGTCTTCATTTTAATCATCAATCAGTTTTGATCATTCCTGAAAATACTGCTTTTTCTAGGTCAGTCAATAAGAAAAAAATAAGCAAACCAACCAACCTGATTAGTTTTATGGTCTCATTCCTTCTCATTCTCCTGAAGAAAGATCAGCATCAGGTTTCTAAATCTACAGGAGGTTATGCAGGGATAATTCTGGAATAAGAGGGGACACGGGGTGATATCATTGGAAGCAGGGAGAACTGAAGGAGATTTCTTGAGTTTCTTCTGCTCCCATACTGGAAAGGAAAATTGGAGGAGGAAGAGTTGGCAAGTCCTTCCACTCCTCATAGAGATGCTAGCAGGTGCCAGGACTTGCAATGGGGTAGATCAGGAATGCTGTGGAAGGCTTACAGGCTGCTGTGGCCATAGAGGTATGACTAAAGACCCAGTGCTTGGCCTTGACCCAGAGCAGCAGAGCTGCCCACCCTCTTAGACCATGTGGGCTTGGATACAACACAGTAAGAAGTGAGAGAGTCTCTTTCCAAGATCCTAAACCCCCTGTCTACCTAGACAAAAATAGGAATTTTTTTCTATTATCAGTGAAATGGAATTTGCTGGTAACCTGGTGGGAGGGGGTGTTACAGAAGATTAATCTTGACTTAGGGTTTTTAAAAAAATGTGAAACTTTTCATTCAAAATTGTAGAGTGAAATTCACACTACTGTCCTGGTATTTCAAAGACTGGCCTAGTCTCAAGAGTCAAAAGCTGTACCCATCTGAGCACATCTAAATTCCAGTTCCAAGATTAAATCACAGATGTAAAGGGAATGGACTTCTAAACAGCCAGAGCTTCCCACCTTTGGAGACATTGCCAGACTTTTCAGGATAGGCCTGAGACACAAAGGTTCATCTCCAAACCCAAGAATGCTGTATGTTCTTGGAACACATAATTTCACCTTCACCTCTGGCAGTGTCTCTGGGAACTAAAATGCACGGCAAAGCAGGGAACGTGGACATACCTTGATGTTTCCTCTCTACAAGCAGGTCTCGTTTATTCACCCAATAGACATTTACTGGGTATCTACTAGAGGTCAGGTGCTGGGGAATAAAACCGAGGGCTAAACTGGCTAAGGAAGTAGGATTTAACACAGACCTTCACATCTGTTACCTCTTTAATTCCCAGAAATGACAGCTAACAACATAAACCAAAGGGCAAAGAGCATCAAAGCTGAGGAACAGTCATGAAGATGTGGAAGCCAAAAAGCATATAGGGCAGTAGCGGACACTTGGGACCTTAGATAGCTGAAATCTATGCTAGCAAAAGGGGAAACTAAGAAGCAATGTGATTTGAACCACAGAACCCTAGAACAAATCAGGAATTGGCAGTACAAGCTACCTCTAAAAAGAAGAGCAAAAGTATGGCTGAAAATGACAAAATGGATTTAAATAATATTTAAGAAGCAGCTTGGCCAAAGACTAGAGCTTTACTCTCTGGAAAGGGTGCTTTTCTGGACTGGGGACATAGGACACCTGACAGTGGGTGGGGTTGTCACAGTGAGAATAGGAATTAGGTGAAAGTGTACTAAATGGCAAGATTCCCTCCCACCTCACATCCTCAATAGGCCTCATGGACCACCAGGAGCCAGACCCATGCCCCCTTGAGTAGAAGAGCACAGACAGTTTTCCAGGAAGAATCTGACCAGTCCAGAAAGGAGACCAGTAAGATCACCCAAACCCTGGAGACAAGCCCAACAGGTCATAAACCCTGACCTTGTAGTCAGAACTTCCAATCAACATCTGGATAGCCTCATTCTTAAATATGACCAATCAAATCTTTGGTTTTGGATATTTGAGATGCAAAGTAAATACATAGGGGGAAAAAAGTACTCAGAAGATACAACACAAAGTGAAGGTAATTTAAAAAGGAAGTTTGTCATTAATATCTCAGAGACATTAAGAGATTGAACTGATGATATAGAAACAAAAGGTAGTATTCTGAGAACTAAAAACAAAATTTTAATTAAAAATAAATGCAGAGAGAGTGCTCTTAAAAAATTTTAGGGGCACCTGGGTGGCTCAGTCAGTTGAGTGTCTAACTTCAGCTAAGGTCATGATCTCACAGTTCACGACTTCAAACCTTGCATCAAACTCTGTGCTGACAGCCAGAGCCTGCAGCTGCTTTGGGTTCTCTCTCTCTCTCTCTCTCTCTCTCTCTCTCTCTCTGCCCCTCCCCCACTCATACCGTCTGTCTCTCTCTTTCAAAAATAAATTTAAAAAACACTAAATTTTTTAAAAATGATAGTAGAAAATTTGCCTGGTAGAGATGAAAAATAAAATTCTGAAACTCTCCAAGAAATAGAATAAAATCAAAAGAAAGGAAATAGGAAAGACAAGATAACAACAACTAGAGCCCATGCAAATAATAAAAGTTCCAGAAAAGATAAACAGAATGAAGACAAATGCAAAAATTTTCCCACAAGAATATAAATTTGCATGTCATTTGCTACTCACAATAGGTTAATACAGACCCTAAACAAGACACAGCAATGTAAAATTTCCAAATGTAAGGTTTAAAGAGAAAATTATTTAGAATTTCAGGAAAAAAAAAGAACAGGAAATATACAAAACAGTGGGAATCATACTGATATCAGATTTCTCACTGGCAACACTGGGATCTCAAAGACGGTGACTGCCTTTAAAAACTAAGAGGGAAATATTTCCTTCCAGAATTCTATACCCTGAAAAGCTTTAATCAACCGATGTCTAAATTATTTTGTTACAGGAAACAACTGAAGGATGTGGTCCTACAAAATGGTAGAACAGACCATTGCCCCGCCCCCCTCAAAAATAAAGGACAAGTGAGTAGAAACCAACATGGACTCCAGGGAATGAGGCATCCTAAAAGGGCAAAGGGAACCTCCACAATGCTCGTGAAGGGAGGCCAAGCCTAGTACAGCCGGAGCAAGTGACCAGTCCAGGTTGGAATAAGACAATAGAAGCCATGTTTTCAGAAGGTTGGAATCAAAAAATATGAGGTAACTGTTTTGCAAAGATGGGAACTGGAGAAATGGTTAGAGTGGAACTCAAAGAGCTATACCCTTATTTCCCAGAAAAGAGAGTCAATAGAGAAAAATCTAAATGTAAAAATCAAGACATAGAAATGTAGGCATATTACCTAGAGATTTGGAATACTGCAAAAATGAAACAGCCCAGGCATGAAAGTGATTGCCTGCTCAAGGGGAAGGAGATAGCAAGGCAGGGAGATGTGGAGACAGGACACCTCTCTCTCTCTCTCTCTCTCTCTCTCTCTCTCTCTGTCTGTCTTAGAGGGTCCAGTTAGACTGACAGATGTTTTGGAAAATTCCACCCCTACCTCAGACATCTCTGTCCCTGTTTTTTTTCAGTGGTGCATTTGGTAGTACACACAATTATTCCTTGGCTTTATCACAGCAATCAGAAACAATCAATACATACTAACTATGATGGATTACTGTCAGTGAGGCACAGATACACGACATGCTGTGCTTTAAAATTAGATGTACATTACGTTTTGGGTGAGAAGCTAAAGCAGTAACCTCATGAATACGACTGAGAAACTCTGTGGTTCTAGACCTAATTTAAGAAGCATGTGGTATAACCTGGGGCAAATCATTCTTCTTGCTTGGAAAACAGAGTTCTAAAATAAGAATTATAATAATATTGACCCTGTTCCCAGGAAGGTTATTAGGATTAAGTTAGAAATAATTATGAAATGGCTTTGCGAATATTGCATTAGATCAGAATACCTAACCCCAGGCAACATATCTTTGCAGACGAAATAAAGTTGAAATGTCTTTGATTGTTCAACACGGCCATAAAACAGAATGGAATACAAACAAATTAGCAAATATTAAAGTTGTCCCTAATGAGTTCATTGGTATTAATTGGTTACATTGCTCATGACAGCCACACAAATCAACAAAATTTCAGTTGAATGTACCAGGTCACACGTCAAATCCAGACAATTTTTTAAACGATGGTTGATGGTTTTTGTCAAATAAATTAACATCAGTTTAGAAATTCAGGTAAATGAATAATGTATCAGACAGAGCCCTGGGAGAAAACACAGAATCCAATGCAGGTAGTTTAAGGAGCTTTCATTAGGGGTGCCTGGGTGGCTCAGTCGGTTAAGTGCCTGGCTTCGGCTCAAGTCAGGATCTCCCCTTGAATTTGAGCTCCACGTCAGGCTCTGTGCTGACAGCTGAAGCCTTCTTTGGATTCCGTGTCTCCCTCTCTCTCTGCCCCTCCCCTACTCATGCTCTGTCTTGCTCTTTCTCAAAAATAAACATTAAATTTTTTTTCTTAATTAAAAAAGAAATATCTCAACTTAAGAACATGATTCTGCTGGTTTTAAGGTTAATTATTTTGTGTTCCTGTATCCTAGTCATTGCTAGGGCTTATATTTAATACAAATAGTGCTAATATATTTGCTTCTGAAAATTAGCCCAATTATGCTCTAAGAAGTCTTGTTTAGTTTCCAAATACATCTAGTCTTGGCTCAACTCTATAAGATATGCCCTGCAGATTGCCATGCAAAGGCAGCACCACAGGGAATTACAAATCTGAATTGGCAGAAGTTTTATTATAATTAAAAATATTGAGTCAGATGTCCCTAGATACAGCATTTTGCTCAGTTACGAAGGATAAGATGCCATAGACTAATAATTGCCTTCTATCCAGTCATCCTACCCCCGTGTTAATGAATAGCTGCCGGGGGAACAGTCATTTGACTGAGAAGGGGACACAGAAGCCACCTCTCAGACTTCACTACGGCAGTAATTCATTCTACTTGTACAACTCCAGTGGGATGTGTGACCTTGAGGTGTGATCATTTTGGTGGCTTTCAACTTTTTTCCTTTACCATTGTTTTATTCTGCATTACACTGCATTTATTATTCACACGAGCCTCGGAACAAAGCTAACCTTCCTGCCACATCACCTTATTTTCTGTCATGCTCCCTTTCTGGCCACTTCTGCCCCAGAGTACTCTTGACAGAGCCTTTGTTACACAACCAGCCTACAGTGGAAACCTTGTCCTCTGGGCTTAACTTGGCACTGACTCACAAAGCGGAAGGAAAATCATATTTTGGAGTATAGACTTTAAAAAATCTGAACAATTCTGGGGGCCTTGGGTTGCTCAGTCAGTTGAGCATCTGGCTCTTGATTTTAGCTCAGGTCATGATCTCACAATTGTGGAATCAAGCCCCATATTGGGCTCTGTGCTGACAGCATGGAGCCTGCTTGGGATTCTCTCTCTCCCCCTCCTCTGCTCATGCTCCCTAGTTCAAAATAAATAAATAAACTAAAAAATAAAATAAGATCTGAACAATTCTGGTATATCCATGATACTGAAATAGTGTTTCAAAGGCAGCTTCATGCAAAACATGAAGTGATACTCAATTTAGTAATAATGGTCTGTGTTTTAGTTAATCAGTACTGTTGAACTATAACAGAAAAGATTTCATAATCACAGTAAGCCATAGTAGACTATAGGCTATAACTCTTGTAATGCTTAAAAATTTGAAATGGCCGGGGAGGGTGGTGGCGCCTGAGTGGCTCAATCAGCTAAGTGTCCAACTCTTGATTTCAGCTCAGGTCATGATCATGGTTTGTGAGTTCAAGCCCTGCATCAGGCTTGTGCTGAAAGATTCTCTTGGGATTCTCTCTCTCTTTCTGTCTCTGCCTCTCCCCTGCTCAGTTTCGTACACTCTCTCTTTCTCAAAAATAAATAAATAAAACATTTTTAAACACGTGAAATGTGGTTGTATGATAATGAAAGTCAGTCCCACATTTATTACAGACAAAATTATGTCCAGCATCTCCTGAGACATTTCCTTACAATACAGCTAATAGGACATGCCATTATTTTGCCTTTTTTTTCTTTATTATTTCCCTTATTCTGCTGCTGAGAACATGGCTGGAGCTCTTGGTACCATCTTGGATCATGAGGAGAAAGTTCCCACCTTGGGAATGGTGGGGTAGTGAACTTGAAGGAATCTGGGTTTCTAAAGACTTTGAGGACCAGCTCTGAACTTTCTACTTGGAGATCCCAATGTGAAAGAGAAATCGGCTTCTATTTTTATTAATCCATTACTGCTGTGGGTCTTTAATATTCACAAACACATTGCTAACTCATATAAACTCAGGTGATAACACTAATGATAGCTAACATTTATTGACCTTTTGCTTTATCAGATGCTATGCTAAGCACTTTATATGCACTATCATCTTTAATCTGCATAACACTCTTATGAGGCAGGTACTATTATTTTACAAAGGAGAAAACTAGAATTTGCGGCAATGGGATTAAAGCTCAAGCACCTGATTCAGTACCCATGCTTGAAACATTAACTGTGGTGAGAAATATCTTTGTGGGTTTGACTCATGGCTCCTCTATATAGTTCACCTATATCATTTCAAGCATTATTTTGTTCCATTTTTTGAGCCTTCCCTCCTTCCAAGTGCCCTACCTATTCAACACTTTATTTTTTTAATTAATTTTTTAATGTTTTTTAAAAAAAATTTTATAGGTGATAGAGATAGAGATAGAGGCAGGGAGAGGCAGAGATAGAGGGAGACACAGAATCTGAAGGAGGCTCCAGGCTTTGAGCTGTCAGTACACAGCCCGATGCAGGGCTCGAACTCATGAACCATGAGATCGTGACCTGAACCAGTTGGACGCTTAACCGACTGAGACAACCAGACACCCCTTAAACAAATACTTTAGTAGGTTACAATACTCTATGTTATCTAAGATTAAGGAAGGTATGAATGGCATTTATTCTGATAGAGAATATAGAGATAAGTAGGATATAGAAAAATGTCTTCAAGAATGATTCAGAAAGAAGGGATGTAGTCAGAGAATAATCTGCGGCCAGTAATGTCCCAATGCAATTGTCCACAACATAGAATTTAAAGTACTTTATAGGTCAGAAGCTAGGGAAAGAAAGAAAAAATCAGCTAAAAAATGCAGAAAGAGAAGAGTTTTGTCAAAGTTAACCAGAACAAACTTTGGTAGAGTAGACCACAACACCTTTGTTTCTTCATTATTATAATGAATTCATCATAATGTCGAGCCTGGGATAAATTTCTTTCAACCTCTTCCTGAATTTCTGAAAACTATTTGCAAAATTTTTTGGTTTCCACCAATGGTGTGTTTTTCCTCCATTCATGATTTTTAGTAAATATTTATTGGGTCCTTACAAAGTGCCAGGTATTGTGTCAGCTCAAAGATGAGTATGAAAATAAAGAAGACAGTGCTACTTCCCTCCTGTGGCTGGGGAGACAGACAAGGAGAAGGCAGTGTAGACTGGGGGTCCATAAAGAAGACATATGTGGCAGATGAGGCAGGAGAGACCTGCAGAGGGGCTAGAACTCAGTGGGCTATTCTTGCTGGCTGAGAGGTCTGGACACAACCAATGTCATGGAGAGACCCTGAAGGATTTTAGGCAGAGGATTAACAACAGTGTTGTTTTAAAACTCTGATTCCACACAAGAACATGAACGATGGATTATATGAGATTAGAATAGAGGCAGATTTTCTAGTGAGGAAGCTAAACTATAATAATCCAGAAGAAAGATGATTCGGGCCCAAGCCAAGGCAGTGAAATAGGATGAAAAAGGGACTGAATGCAGAGAGATCTCATAGAGCAAATGAACACGCTTAGTGTTTTAACAGATGAGAGAGTGGACTAGGGAAGGAGAGGAAGGAATCTATGAAGATTTTTGGATTTATGGCTTGCTGGGCTCATTCTGATATTTTACAGGTAACTGAGGAAGAAGATATAGCACCTACAAACTGTGGCTGCTGGGAGTTTTTGTTTCCCCCTTGCCCCTATCTCTTAGCAGCAGCTAAGAGATACAGAGTAAACCTCTGTTTACTCATCTGTAAAATAAGAATATTTTTCCCTTAGGATTTTAAATGGGAATTAAATAAGATAATACAAGAAAGGAACAAACAAAATTGGCCCTGGAACAAAAGAGGACCTATGTCAGTCAAGATTCAGTTCAGGAAAGAGAAACCACACAAGGTATATCAAGCATAAAGGTATCTAGCAAAGGAAACAAGATGCCGGCAAAATATTTACAAAGACTAGAGGAATGACTGACCCAGCCAATAAGCTTTAAGGTGCACCACTGCAACTACCATTGGGAAGTCAGAAAGCTGGTGTCATTGCTACCCAGAAACCAGGCGGCTGTAACAGCTGTCAACATCACAGATGTTGCACAACCACCAAACTAGTAATGAAATGTAAATCCCAGTCACTGAGCATATCTGCCAAGGGCCCCATGTCAATCACCACTGTATCTGGAGAGAATGGCTCTCCTTCACTTTCACCTCACCAACACATATAAGTGCATTTGTTTGGGAGGATATAAATTGCATCCAAAACTCTACATGCAATTCCTAGGTTTCTGGCTCCTCAAATATGAGGCAACGTATAGAAGATAGTGGAACTGAAAAAATGAGCCATAAATAATACCTGGCTCAGTTTGAGAATGACTGGCAATACTTATTCTTTAAATATCTGGTAAAACTCACCATGGAAGCCATCTGGTCCTGGGCTTTTCTTTGTTGGGAAATTTTTGATTACTGATTTAGCCTCTTCACTCATTATTAGTCTACTCAGATTTTCTATTACTTCATGACTCAGTCTTGATAGGTTGTACAAATGTTGGAATTTGTCCATTCTTCTAGGTTGTTCAGTCTGTTGGCATATAATTATTCTTAGTAATCTCTCACGATGCTTCTGTATTTTGCAGTATCCATTGTCTCCTCTTCCATTTATAATTTTATTTATTTATCTCCTGTTTCCTTCTTGGCAAATCTAGCAGAGGTTTGCCAATTTTGCTTATCTTTTCAAAAAACCAACTAATTATTAATCTTTGTTATTGTTTCTCTTTATTTACTTCTCTGATCTTTACTATCTCCTCTCTATTCACTTTGGGCTTAGTTTGTTCTTCTTTTTCTAGTTCCTTGAGGTATAAAATTAGGTTATTTATTTGAGATCCTTCTTTTTTGTAAATATAGGCAATTATCATTATAAACTTGTCTCTTAGAACTTCTTTAGTAGGATCTCATAAATTTTGGTATTTTATGTTTCCATTTTCATTTGTTTTCAGATTTTTTTAAACTTAATTTTTCATCTCTCCTTTGGCCCACTGGTTGTTCAGAAGTGTGTGGCTTAATTTCAACATATTTGTGACTTTTACAGGTTTTCTATTATTGATTTCTAGTTTCATACCATTGTGGTTATTAAAGATACTTGGTATGACTTCAATACTTTTAAATTTGCTAAGATTTGTTTTGTGACTTAATATGTGAACTAAACTGGAGAATGTTCCATATGTATTTGAGAAGAATGTGTATTCTGATGTTGTCAGATGGAATGTTCTCTCTATGTCTATTAGGTCCATTTGTACTAACATGTAGCTCAAATCAAATATTTCCTCATTGTTTTTCTATGTGGATGACCTGCCTGTTGTTGAAACTATGGCATTAAAGTTCTCCTATTGTATTGTTGTCTACTCTCCCTTTAGACCTGTTAGTATTTGCTTAATATGTCTAGGAGCTCCAATGCTGGGATCATATATATATTTATAATTGTATATGTGTTCAATTCACCAAGAGGGGAACCCTTTATCATCATGTAACAATTTTGTCTCTTGTACAGTTTTTGACTAAAAGCCTCTATTGATTTAAATAAGTATATAAAGACAAAGTATATGAATTTAAGTATATAAGTATAGCTACCCTTACCTTTTGGTTTTCATTTGCATGGAGTATCTCTCTCTATACCTTTACTTTGAGCCTATATGTGGCTTTAAAGCTGAATTGAGTTTCTTATAGGCAGCATGTAGTCGGGTCTATTTTTTTTTAATTATTATTCAGCCACTCTGTACCAGAGCAATTAGGCAAGTAAAAGAAATAAAGGTATCTAAACCACAAAGAAAGAAGTAAAATGATTTCTCTTTTACAGCTACTATAATATTAAATTTCAAAAATCCTAAAGATTCCATCCAAAAAACCATAAGAATTAAAACACAAATTCAGTAAAGTTGCAGGATATAAAATCAATATACAAAAATCAGTTGGCTTTCTATACACTAGCAATGAACCATTTGAAAAAGAATAAAAACAATACTATTTACAATAGAAGCAAAAACAATAAAATACTTAGAAATAATTTTTACTGAGGAAATCCATACACAGAAAACTATACGACATGGATTAAAGAAATTGAAGAAGACACAAATAAATGGATATGGAAAAATAACTTGTGTTCATGGGTTGACATAAAAACAGATACGTAGACCAATGGAACAGAAGCAAGACTCCAGAAATAAACCCAAGCATTTATAGTCAACTAATGTTTGATGAAGAAGATGAGAATACTCAATGGGGAAAAGATAGTTTCTTATATAAATGGTGTGGGGAAAACTGGATATCTACACTCAAAAAACGAAAACTGGGTGGGAGAAATGTGTGAAAGTTGTAAAACGGTACGGACTTCCAGTTATAAGACAAATAAGTTCTGGGGATGTAATGCATAGCAATGTGATTATAGATAACAATACTGTATTGCAATATAGACCTATATCAAATCATTATGTTGTACACCTTAAACAAATACAATGTCACATGTCAATTTTATCTCAATAAAGCCGGGGGGGAAAAGTGCTAACCAATGGTCAAACAAACAGACTAGAAAGCTTTCATTACTTTTATCAACATGGATGTCATTGTTTTCCTTGGCAGGTTAAGTGTCAATGACAGAAGCAAAATTATGTTTCTATGCTGTGAGGAATGGGTCTTTGGTTATGGACTCCTTCAAGAAGCATAGCCAGGGAGGAAAGAGACGGGACAGGGAAGAAAAAAGTGTGTTTAAAAAAATAGCTCTACATCACAAAATGAACTACTAAAATGTTAATATAAGTTCTTTTGCCTTCCAGCTATCTTTGGTACCTATGCTTCTGTGTAATGTATTCTAAAAATACTTCCTTAAGTCTGGGATGATGATCACCCAGCATTATAATGGCTCTTCTGGATAGTATCAGTCTCTTTCACTTTTATCATAGCTTGAATTCTTTATAATGAGCATAAATTGTTTAAACCATATAAAGTATCATTAGTCCCTAAAGAAAATAAATTTTCTACATACGTAGGGTGAGTTGGTACTTAGGCTCATTTTATACAAATGGTATTTTGTTGATAAAATCTAGGACAAGGAAACCCAATGTCTATGTAGGTATCAAACTTTTTCCTGGACTCAGGGTTTTTAAAGGTAATTATGTTATCAGAACATCTAAAGAGAAATACAGGATGAAGGAGATCAGAAATTAACCCTAAAACTTATTCCACATGGCTAGAATCTTACATTAAATACTAGCTTCACAATTTAAGATGTAGAATTTTAAGACAGAAGGAAATGAAGAGACCATAGTCCAGTATCTTAAATTATAAATGGAAACTGAGGCCCAGGAAGGAACTGGCCAAGACCACGCAACTGAAAGAATAGGAAGTCAGATCTTTGAATCTCTGAGACTCCACCCACTGGGTCAAAGGGCTCATGAGCGATGCAGAGAATTTGGAGAGCCTCAGAAAGGGCCAAGGACTGGAAAACAGGTGTAGAACAAAAGGCTGGAGAATTTGGGATTATTTAAATTGGAAAAGAAAAGACTGAAAGGTTGCTTAATAATTTCCCAGTACAAAAGGAACAATCATTTTTATCTCTTCTAATGAAATAGATGTTTTGTCCACACTTTGCCCATTCCAACTAAAATACTGCTTCCCTTTACTCCCCACTTACCCAAATATAACTCCCCCTCCCTCACTGTCATTAGAGGAGTCCTACTCTTTCTAAACCTTCCCCAGATGAACTTTATCCTCTCAGTCTCCTCCTTTAGCATTGATGGCTGGGATGGGACCACGAAGAGTGACATATGCATTGACATTATGGCCTGTTCCACTAGACTGTACCTTACCCCTTCTGAGATATCTATCCCAACCCTTCAATCTGTAACCCTCCTGACGTTTGTCATGGCCTAAGAAAACACTGAACTTACATTAGATAATAAATATTTTTGTAGAATGTAACTAACCATGTCATTATAATTATAATTTATGTTAAATATAAAATATATTTTTCTAATAGTAAATATTATTATTAAGTAGGATACAAACACTCTGACTACTACTTAAAAAAAAAAAGAAAGATATATCATCTATGTAGGAAATTTAAGGACCCGAACAACAAGGTTGCACAGATGAACTTCAATCCTTTTTCAAGTCTGAGCCTTATGACTCTGTCATTATCTACATTGAATTACAAAGTATATGTATCTCAAATAACTTCATCAAGAGATGAATGCAGAGATTCCAGCTCCCAGTAAAGTTGATTCAGACTACTGCAAAATCAAGGGTGCCTGGATGGCTCAGCTGGTTGAGTATCTTACTTCTGATTTCAGCTCAGGTCATGATCTCATGGTTCCCAGGATCAGGCCTCATGATGGGCTTTGTGCTGAGAGTGTAGAGTCTGTTTGCAATTCTCTCTCTCCTTCTCGTTCTGCCCCTTTCCCACCTGGGTGCATGGACTCGCAGGCATTTTCTCTTTCTCAAAATAATTAAACATCTAAAAAACCCCCACAAAAACCCCAAAATCAAACTGATGCATTACTCAATTGATATTTGTAATGACTTTCCATAACATATAAATAAAATAAATAAATCAACTGAATGATTCAATGATCATATGATGAGAATATTCTAATTCTACTCCAGTAATGAGAACCACATGCAAAAGCCACCTGTATTGTGACCTCAGCAGATAGAAAGAAAAAAATCACTTATAAGATACTGCATTCCTGCATATATTAGATGATTATTCTGAAGGATTTTTACTGTTGTTTTAACTAAAACCATGCTAATTTCATGTTTCCAAAGTTTTACTTTCACCATAAAACATATGCCTGGGACTTGCCCTTTAATTAGAATGTAAATCTATTAATATAATAAACATGGTATTTGGGATAATTAATTACTTGCTTTCCAGTAGAGCTCACTAAAATGTTGCCTCTAAAATGACCTTCCTAAGAGGCAGATCCCTTTAAAAAAATTAATGGGAGGGGAGCTTGGGTGGCTCAGTCGGTTAAGTGTCCAACTTCAGCTCAGGTCATGATCTCACGGTTTGTGGGTTCGGACTCTGTGTTGACAGCTAGCTCAGAGCCTGGAGCCTGCTTCAGATTCTGTGTCTCCCTCTCTCTCTGACCCTCCCATGCTTGTGCTGTCTCTCTCTGTCTCTCAAAAATAAATAAGAAACATTAAAGAAATTTTTAAAAAATTAATGGGAATCATGAATTAAGTTTGTGAAATTTGTACCATTTCCTTTTAGTAATAGCTACACTTTCCTATAGACAAAGATGGCATTTGGTGCCCTCTGGGATGTTTTCATGTCTAATAATATTAAATATAATATAATTTTAGAATAAGTAGAGCTTTGAAATGTCATTTAAAATATGACACAGCTTAATGAAAGGAAACAGTCAAATGGCCTTTGTCACTTCAACGTATTTCAGGCTTCTACTTTGCATGACTTAAGGTCACTTGAAAAACAGCCATGCTCTGCAGCAGGATTTGAGAGGTGGCCGTGGCTGGAACAGGAAATTCTCCTGACAGTGAAGCTAATGAAGCTGACCCTTCAGGGACCTCCCTTGGACAGTGCTGTGAGGGCCACAGCTGCTAGGCTACGCAGAAGGAAGCCCAAGCCAGCTTCTCATCAGGAAGCATTCCTATGTGCTCATTTTTGGTAAGCTGCCTAAAGAGATCTTTGAATCCTCAAGCCTTCTATAATTTGTTGTGATTTATTTTTCTCATTTTGACTTAGATCGCTTTTGTGACTTTGTGTATTTTTCCCCAAAGGGATCTCCAAATCATGTTTCAGGACCCACAAAACAGCAAAAAGGATTTCTTTGTAAAGAAAATTTGTTTTAAAGAATCTTTTCAGTCGACATTTTCTGAGTTTCATTACTTCACCAAGGCCCCCACTGGAATTTGTGTGAACGTTTGTAAACAAATAGTCTGCACAAATCATCCCTGGGATATCAGCAGTTAAACTCCAAGTGCCAAAGGCAACTGTGTTGCAGAGGCGAACAAAAGCCCTAATTTAGAAGTAGCAGCACAGACCCTCAGAACAATAGAAGGATCAGTGCAATAAGAATGACCCCTCAGACGTTAATTCCAACCTCTAGGCAGGGTACTTCCATAGGGTCTGCCTAAGGTTCTGACACATCAAGCAGAAGTGAGGGGGAAAAGCACGATCTACCTTGAAATGTGTCAGCACAAAGTGAACTCAGGGACACCGAAAATTCAGCAGCCAGTGCACACCATGATGAACAATGTAACACAGAGATTAAAACCAGTATGAGAAAAAAGATGTCAAAAAATCAGAGGGGCCTCTGAATACCATCTATCCTATGGACTCTATGCTGCTGAGCTAAAGGATCACAACTTGAACACGGATCCACCTCTGATGTGCTGATACTTGCCAATTGTCCTATAAGAGGCAGGCTAAACAGCACGCAATAAGAAAAAAAACTCTTACTTTTATTTTCATGATTTACTAGCATGTCTTGTCCTGTAGGAAATTCACCAACTATGACAAGGATATGGCAGTCCTGCACTGTAGTTAAGTTGGAGTATGTTATTTTTAAAAATAAATTATATTTTATTATTTTTATTTTTGAAAGAGAGAGTACATGTGTGACTACAAGCAGGGGAGGGTCAGGACGGGAGAGGGGGAGAGAGAGAGAGAGAGAGAGAGAGAGAGAGAGAGAGAATCTTAAGCAGGCTCCATGCCCAGCGGAGAGCCCCACTAGTGGCTGGATCCCACAAATTGTGATAACATGACCTGAGCTGAAATCAAGGGTCAGCCACTTAACTGAGTCACCCAGATGCCCCCAGCATAAATTATTTTAAAGTATTTTCTATCATCTGCATGAAACAAACTTTCAATATTTAAAATAAGCTTGTTTTCTAAAAATTTTCACAAAACCAAAAAGTCAGAACACCATCTTTCCAAAGAAAAAAATCACAAGTGCTCACTATAATAGTTAAAAGGCATTGGTAGTGAGGGATCTTGGGAGTAGGGATGGGGGAGTGAGAATGTGAAGGGGTGGGGAAGGTATGGAGATGGGAGGTAAAGATCAAGGTTAAATCTACTGAGAAGACTTTTTCAGGAGAAATTGCCTTCTAGCCAATGCCTTAGAGGACAGTGGTACTCCTTGTAAAGGCCAAGAATGCTAAGGGCTCTGAGACACTTTGAGGGCATTAAAAAACTCAAAACTATTTTTATAATAATACTAAGACATTATTTGCCTTTTTCCTTCTGTTGTTTTGCATCAGTGGCGCAAAAGCAATAGTGCGTAGAACTCTTGGTGGCTTAACATGATGCAAGGTGGTAGCCCCAAACTGTAATTAGCAAAATGTACCAGTTTAATGTTACATTATTGTACTGGTATAATATACATTGTACTTCACTGCCGCTCACCGGCAGGGGGGAAAAACAGAAAAGAGTTTCACTTTAAATATCTGTTACAGGCAACACAAATTACCAATTTTATTAAATATCATTCCTTTAATGTATATCATTTTAATATTCTGTTTAATTAAAGGGGAAGTATACAAAAAGCACTTTTTGGGAGGGAGGGTGTCTAGGTAGCTCAAATTTCTTGTCTGACTCTTGATCTCTCTCCCCCTCTGCTCTGCTGTACTCTTTATTTCTCTCTCTCTCAACATAAAGAAATAAACTTAAAAAAAAAAAAAACACAACTATTTCCTCTTGAAGGAGTATGTAAGCCAAAGAGTTTGAAGGGCAAGTAACAGTGTAGTCATTCCTTCCAAACACCCTTAAGTCCTCTGTCCTCTCCTGGCTTCGCACTCATCAGGCTAAGTCTAACCCTGGTTCAAGCCAACTACTTACCAATTCCAGACCAGCACTTAGGCCGCTGTCGCTGAAGAGAAGCCATGCTGACTGGTTTCACATTCAGTCCATGATCACAACACTCTGGAGGATGCACTGCACTGCCTAACAGTCCTACTAGTCTGGCATGTTCAAGTTCCCACTTTCAAACAACTATTTCACTCCTTTTCTTTCCTTGACATTCCTATCTCACTGCCTCCACATCTCAAATAGAAGCTTATAACTTTACCTCATGGCTCCTTGAGAAAATGGTTCAAATAAAATCAGATCTTTCTCATCTTCTCTCCAACAAACTTCATTTGTACCCCTGCTTTGCCTCCCCACTTATCACTATGGTGATGTCGCTCCCGCAGAAGTCTACATTCCCCGATGCTCTGGGCCCTGTCCTCTCTCAGCTCTTTGAAGATATGGTCCCTGATGTGACCTCCTCTTATGTGTATCATCAGCAATACCTCTTTATATCACATCAGACCCATCAACTTAATAACATGCTTTCATATATCCTGTCTTAAAAAACCCTCCTTACACTTGAGACCTCTGTATTACCCTCCCCATCTCTCCACTTTGCTTCATATATGAACTTCTGAAAAGTTTTCTATGTTGCCATTTCACTTCCCTACCTTATATTCTCCACCCAATCCATTCCAAACAGACTCTTTTCACACCACTCTGTGGCGGCATTTCATTAAGGGTAATGATAGTTTCCATGCTACAAAATCCAATGGCTACTTCTTTCTTCTTATCTCCTAGATCCATTCATCACTTCTTCCTACTTGACCTCTAATTCTGGAGTTCTCCCAGGTTTAGTGTTAATTCCTCTCTCCAGCCAACAGACACCTTCTTTAGGTACTTTACCTCGTGGTTAAAATACCACTGTTATGCTAACGGTTTTCTAATCTACATATCGAACTTGATTTCCTTCCAGAAAGCCCTACTTGGCATCTTCATTTTGATATCCAACAGGTATCTTCAATCTAAATTGGAGAACATAAAACTTTGGATTTCTTTTTTTTTTAATGTTTATTTATTTTGAGAGAGAGAAGGAGTGGGGGAGAGGCAGAGAGAGAGAGAGAAAGAGAGAAAGGAAGAGTGAATCCCAAGCAGGCTCCACACTGTCAGCACACAGCCTGATGCAGGGCTTGATCCTACAAACCATGAGATCAAGACTTCAGCCAAAATCAAGAGCCAGATGCTTAATTGACTGAACCACTCAGGTGCCCCAAGGATTTCTAGTATCTCTATATCCGACTCTCAATCCCATACCTATTTTCTGCCTTATATTCAGTCCTACTTAATGGCATGATCATTCACTTAGTTCTTAAACCAAATTAAACCAAAATTGAGCAGTTACCCTTGATACCTCTGTTTTTCTTAATACTTATGTCTAATCTATCAAAAAAAATCTATCTTCTAAATCTTCAAAATATATCCATACTGATTGTGTTGAGAGTTGCTTTATGGTTTATTAAGTGGCTAGTTTTTGAAAATGGTTCATAGATACTTAAGAAGAATATGTATTCTCATTGGTGGGAGTTCATAAGTTTAAGCTTATTAATTGTATTTTCAAGTAAAATCTTCTATATCTTTACTAAATTTTTTGTCTTGATCAGTTTTTGAGATGAGTTTTAAAATCCTTGAATGGTAGATTGTCTTAAGATAAATCCAATAATTTTAACCATTGTATATTTGAGACCTGACTGTTAAGTGCACATAATTTATTTGTCTATTTATTTATTTAAAAAATTTTTTTAATGTTTATTTATTATTGAGACAGAGAGAAACAGAGCATGAATGAGGGAGACACAGAGAAAAAGGGAAACACAGAATCCGAAGCCAGCTCCAGGTTCTGAGCTGTTAGCACAAAGCCCCGAGGCAGGGCTCAAATCCACAAACCATGAGATCATGACCTGAGCCGAAGTCAGATGCTTAACTGCCTAAGCCACCCAGGGGCACCAAGTACACATAATTTAGAAGTGTCTATCAGTCAGTGAATTTTAACTGTGTATCATTTTATAGTATCTCTTCTTATCTATAAACAATAGTTTTTCCTTAAAGTATTTTCTCTAATATTAATGTATCTGCATCAGGACTGGTTTAATAAACTTTCTTCTATTCTTTTGCTTTGGATGATTCTATATCCTTTTGATGTGGGGAACAAAGGGAAAAGGAAATGTAAATAAAATTAAATTTCCTTATAACCTACAGCCCATTGAAAAATACTTGAGGCAGGTAGAGTATAACATTCCTCCAGGAACTCTCAACTGTTTCAATATTAATGCTTTGCTAGAGGGAAGAACAACCTTAGCTTGATAATAGCTTGGCCTGTGAGTCTTCTTTAGCTTATGAAAATCCTTTTGGAAACTTCCCTTGTCTTTACCTCCCCCATCTCACAAGTAATAATTAATTGCTCATCACAATCCTAGTGCAGCTCTTTCTGCTCACGGGTCCTGTACCATACTTTAATAAAACTGCCTTTTTGTACCCAAGACATCTCAAGAATCCTTTCTTGGCTGTCTACTACAGACCTCAACACTTCAAACTACATCACTAATATTTAAGATATTCCTCTTGTAACATCTCTTGTCTAGTTGACAATCTTTGCCTTTCAACTGTAGAGTTTAGCACATTTACATTTAATATGACTACTGGTATATGACTACTGGTATATTATTGCTATCACCTAATCATTTGTGTGTGTGTGTGTGTGTGTGTGTGTGTGTGTGTGTGTAGTTAATGTTACTTGTTTTTTCTCCTTGACTTCATTTGGAATGATTTTTTTTTAATGACAATTTTTCTCAATCACTGTTTGGAAGATATACTGGTACTCTCAATTTCTATCCTCTCAGAGATTACTCTTAAAATCTTAAGCTAGATATTTAACTGAAAGTCTAAAACTATGCAATATACTTAGTCTTCGCCTAATATCTTAGATAACTTGTGTTTTGATAGCTACCCTATCCTATATTTATTGTTTTTTTTTCTATTTTAGTTTTATGTTTAAAACTCTGTTAACATATTTCTTCATGGCTTATATGTATATGTATATATATTTTTTCAAAGTTTATTTATTTTGAGAGAAGGAATGTGAGCAGGGGAGGTGCTGAAAGAGAAGAGGAGAGAGAATCCCAAGAAGGCCCTGCACTGTCAGCACTGAGCCTGACAAGGAGCTTTATCCCATGAACCATGAAATCATGACTTGAGCTAAAATCAAGAGTTGGACACTTAAATGACTGAGCCAGCCAGGCACTCCTACCTTAAGAAGAATTTTGAATTCTATGTATCCTTCACATATCTTTTAAGGTAACATTTAAATTTCAAATTTATGTTGAAATATGCTATATAGTACTTTTGGACACATAATATATATATATATTTTATAACAGTTTATTGTCAAATTGGTTTCCATATAACACCCAGTGCTTCTCCCCACAAGTGTCCCCCACCATGACCATCACCCCTTCCCTCCCTCACACATAATATATTTTGATATACCACTTTTTAGAAAATGTAACTGCCAGAGCCTATTGGTAATGGTATAACAGAATACTACAGACCAGGTGGCTTAAAAACAACAGTATTTATTTCCCACACTTATGGAAGCCAGGAAGTCCGAGATCAGGGCATTGGTGGCTTCAGTGTTTGGTGGGAACCCACTTCCTGGTTCAGAGATGGCCATCTACTTGCTGTGTCCTCACACAGGGGAAGGACAAGGGGACGATCTGTCCTCTTTTATAAGGACACTAATTTCACTCATTAAGCTCCACACTCAAGACCTAATCACTTCTCAAAGGCCCCACCTTTTAATGTCATTACACTGAGAACTAAATTTCAGCTTATGAATTTTAAAAGAATGAAAACATTCAATTTATAGCTGTAACAAATGAATTTTAGTACTATATAAATTTGGTATCCACTATCATTAAAAATACATTTAAAACTGCTTCCTAAATTGAAATTTTATACCATTTTCCTCCTATGTGAACTTATACTTCCAGTATACTTACTCTCCCTGACAACTGAATTTTATAACATATTTTTGTATTCACAAGTTTTTTATTTATCACCTTCACACATTTCTCTGCAACAAACATGTATATAAACTGAATTTTAATGTAATTTTTATATTTTCTTTGAGCATAAGGCTCTCAGTGTTGAAATTTTTCTTCCAGATTAGTTACCATTATATTTATTATTAATATACAAAGAACTAAAATAATTTTCATATATTAGAAACTTTTAACAAAAACATAAATATATTTTAAACTTTGATAAGTAACTATTAAACATAAAAACTAACATTTTATTGAAAGTTCTTCTGTTTAAGGCAAATGAGGAGACTTTTTGCCAATTAATTTTCATCCATAAGTAAATGTTACTTATTTCTAGATTAAGTGATGGGAAATATAGGCCATTAATTATATTTTTATTTTCCATTGTTATACATATATACTAAGAAACTTTGTTCTCATAACTAAGTAGATAGAAAGGGAAGAATTTTAAAGCAATGCCACTCAACTCCTTGAACTCCTTCTGAGGAAAAGCAAAAAAAAAAAAAAAAAAAAAAAAGTCATATAAAGACAAATCATAAAAAACAAAATTATCATCAGACAACTCAATTTATTGTAAGCAAAGAACTGGAAATTTCCTAACTTGCAAAAGGGTTTTTATATCTGGTTATTAGAATCATTTTCCCCCCTCAATTTCTGGGAAGTACACCAAAACAGCTTGCCAAGACTTATCTGAATATAAATTATACTTGCTGTTTTTTCACATAGAGGAATTTTGTTTAATCCAAAATATTCAGAAAGAAATTTTAAAAAGTGAATATTATTAATTTACACCTTTGTCTATACTATATGTTTGATGAAATGCTATCTAACCATGCTTTTTTCATTAAATTTCTTATTTTGAGGTAACTGTGGCTACAACCTGAAGTTGTAAAAAATAATACAACAAGTTCTCCCCTGTCCTTTGTTTGGTTCTCCTCTAATCACATGATTTAAATATGCTTTCATCAGCACCTCCAAGCTGTAAATTTAGCTCATTCAGTACATGGAGAAAGTCTTTCACACAATCCAACTGACAGAGCCAGTACTCAATGCCAAATCAAGCAGCAGAATCAGAATTAGTTCTTTCCAGAAAGAAGTTGACTTCATTTTAAAATAATGCCATATATGTATTTTTAGGATATTATTAAAATATGAGAGAAAACTGCAGCATGTTTTGTCAACTAGATTACTTGTTTTTACAGATAAGACTTAAATGATGTAGAATTAATATAATTATTTTATTATCATTTCCTAATCAGCTATAATAAAAACAAGACAATAATAATAGTTTCTCAATATTTATTTTGTAATAATGCAGTGTAATAACTAGCTGAAATGGTAAGTTTTTCATGACATGAGAAATGTGATAAAAACACATGGCCCTTTTTTAGTAAGTGAACTGTGCACATGTGTTAAGCTTTGGTTTTAGTCCTTTTGGAATGTTTAATGGAAAATTAATATAAAATCAGAAATAGCTCTATTAATTTTATTAGACACAGTTATCTTAAATATAAATTCAGACCTTTCCTCTGAATACCTAATATCTAATATCTCACGAGTCCAGCAGCCAAAATACAGTATTATTTTTTGTTAATAGGAGATAGAAATTATTTAACATTTTATAAGATGAAACAAGATTAATATTAACTGTAACTGGAACACATATTTCATGATTTGGTGAAAAATTTATTTTTAACTATCTTATAGGAAAACCCACATGAGCTTATAGCACAATTTTTTCACCTTAAATATCTTGAATAATCAGTCATCTTAAAAAGCTTTCCACTGATATTTATAAGAATCGACATCATGAACCTATTTTACTTGAGCAGTTCAAAGGTTCCTTTTGTCTTAGTAAATAAAAAGTCCTAGAAATGGGGGAAAGAGTTGCCTTACAGGGGAAAGACCTGACAAACACTACCTGAGCAGGTGATCAAGGTCAGCATCAACAGTGGGAAGTCATGTTGATTATACACACTGTGGATATAATGTGATGAAATGGCACTTTACCTTTACAGCCTTCCTCCCCAATCCCTATATTCCAGTTTAATTATGAGAAAAACCTCAGACAAATCCCAACTGAGAGACATTCTACACAATAGCTGACCAGTTTCCTCAAAACTGTTAAGACATCAAAGCCAAGAAAGAAACTGCCATAACTCAGAGACAAGTAAGAAGACATGATGGTGAAATGTACTGTGGGATCCAGCAACAGAAAAATAATATTAGGAAAACTAAAGAAATCTGAATAAAATGTGGGTTTTAGTTAATAATACTGTATCAATATTGGATCATTAGTTGTAAAAATATACCATAATTATGTAAGATGTTAAAAACACGGGAAACGGTATTGGTATATTTAAGAACTCTGTACTATCTTTGCAATTTTTCTGTAAATCTAAAATTGTTCAAAAATGTAAAAACTTTACTTCTTAAAAAAGCACTAGGGATAAGTATCTTGAATACCTAAGGTAAAAAAAAATAAGTATATGAAAAGTGTAAGTGTATGTGTTTAATTCAGCATCTTCCCCCTTGCTTTGCTCTGATATAATTCTTCCTCCAGAAGAATAGCAGACCAGAGGTAAAAGTGGCAGAATCATTAAACAAAAGTTGTTAATACTACCACCCCATTTCTATTCAATATCTAAATTCGGGACACCCCAACATGGCATATTATTTATACTTACACTGTTTATAAGACCATGTTTCCCCTTAACCAAAATACACAGAAGACAGAAAACAGGAAAATCTTAAGTGTTTTAAATATTTTTTTAACTTTCTCAAAATTAATGTTTTGACTTATTATTTTATTTGGTACCCTGAGGTTTTACCAGTTGAACACATCCTAGTAAGATTTGGGATTAGTGAGGTATAGGCCTTTCTCATGTGTAGCAGGAGAAGGAATATTATAAATACCTGTGAGTTCTCAGGTATATTTAAGAAAAATAACCAATTTTTGATTGTTTCAATCAATCAAAAACTAATCAATTAGGAAATTTAAGAAAAATCATCAATACAAAGGTTGATCATTTCCTTAAAACTGTCTCTGAACAAGCCTTTCCTTTGGGAAATCTGCCTGTACTTTATGGGCACCTCGTCTGAAGACCGCTGGAATGACGAACTGTGGAACCCCAAACGCATGGGGAAGGAGATGTGGACACGAGCATGAGTATCAATGGAGAAAAGCAGTAGGTCCACTGGTTTAGAAAGATTGTTAGAGTCGGAGTGGAATTCCTGGCAAGGTTGGAAAAGGAAAACATATAGAACAAGAGCAAGAAGATGAGAAACAAAATTTGCTTTAAAAGAAAGAAAGAGGAGCACCTGGGTGACTCAGTCGGGTGAGCCTCTGACTCTTGATCTCAGCTCAGGCCATGATCTTACAGTTCATAAGTCTGACCCCATATTGGGCTCCATGCTGACACTATGGAGCCTGTTTGGGATTCTCTTTCTCCTTTTCTCTCTGCCCCTCCCCCGCTAATGCACACAAACACTCTCTCTCTCTCTCTCTCTCTCAACGTAAATAAATAAATAAATGTTAAAAAGACAGAGAGAGAAAGAAAGAGAGGGGAAACAATAGGAAAATCAAGCCAAGAGGTTCTGCATGCCATTTGAATGGGGGAAAGTACCAGGACAGCCAGCATGTTCTGTAAGGTCTTTTTTTTCAGACATCCTCATGATGACCAAGTCCACTCCTGCTCAAGTCTACCTTGTTCATCACTGTGTACAAGTTCCTGGCACATGAGAAATGCTCAGTAATTATTTGTCAACTAATTGAATTGATTTAGGAAGTTTATACTGCAAGGCACAATTCAGGGAAATTTTTCTCTACCTATCTGCCTTGTATATCAGTGCTAGAAGTGGAAATAAGATGACCATATTTATAGTTTAATAGCACCATTTTCCAAAACATATTAATTACATGTACTTTGTAGAGAACTACCTCCTTGAGCTTTTCTAAAAGACGTTTTTAACATGTGGAAAAAATAGTTAACTCTGCATTAGTAATCTATTGAGTCCGCTGCTCTTCCCTCCCCTTTTCCTGAGGGGCTAATGGAAGTCTTCTGCTTTATAATTCTGTACACGAAATACTCTGTTCATATTTAGTGTAGGGAAAAAAAATCAAGGTCCAATTCTGTTTTCTTCTTTTCTTGACTTTAGAACACATTTGCTCAAGATGCATATTTTCTCTGGCTACTGATTACTGATTCATTTTCACCTGGATGTCGAGGGAGGCGGTGCCGCACACCAGCTCTCCACCTGACAGTCAATGCCATTCACACACAACTCTCTTGATAAGAATTGCTCTGAGTAAAGCCACAAAATAAGGCAAAGGATATAGCAGATGTATTTAGCTCAGAAACATTTCAGTAACAATCTTCTATTTTCTTACAGATGATCAACTCTAGAACTGTTAAGCTAGACCATTGTTTGTATTTTTTTTAAATTTTTAATGTTTATTTATCATTGAGAGACAGAGAGATAGGGCATGAGCAGGGAGGGGCAGAGAGAGGGGGAGAAACTGAACCCAAGGCAGGCTCCAGGCTCTGAGCTGTCAGCACAGAGCCTGACATGGGGCTTGAACTCATAAACGTGAGATTATGATCTGAGCCAAAGTTAGATGCTCAACTGACTGAGCCACCCAGCTGCCCCCTTGTATTTTTTTAAGTAGGCTCTACACCCAACATGGGGCTTGAACTCACCCTGAGATCAAGAGTTGCATGCTCCACCAACCGAGGCAGCCAGGTACCCCAGACTGCTGGATTTTTAACTGTTTTTCCACAAAAGCAAATATATTTTGGTCATGCTGAAGGTTCCTGCCCAAGTAGATATTCCAAATAGTATTTGAGGGTTACACTTAGAAATCGATAGCAAAACTATCTTCCAAGGCACTGAAAATTCCCAGTGCTAGATATTATGGGGTAGAATTCAGCCTAAATATTTCACACACCTTTAACTCTTCCCCAACTCAATGCCTTCCTTCCCCCAATTTCTTGCTAATTCCTTCAAAGTTAGCTTTTCTATCTTAATACCTCCAGTTGCCATTTTGCTGTTATGAAATTCTAATCCACGTCAAGGAAAACCCATCTTTGAGAAGTACCTAAGTGGCACATTATGAACTGCAAAGCTCCCACAGAGCAATTTAAAATGATGAATATCCTTTTCAAACATCCTTTTCAAAATTGCACATGGACTTCAGCCAGTCACAAGACAGAGATGTGGAGGATGCATTCAACTCCCCATCTGTTCTTCACATTGCTCATCATTGGTTTATAACCCACAGTAAGTCATTTGGCCACACAAACAGAGCTGACGGGCAAGTGCAACACCCAGCAGCTGAGGTGTAAACCCCATGAAAAGATGTGTCTGTGGCATTAGTATTTTTTTCCTCCCTGCACCCTGATATGATGCATTGCCATTCCAAATACAGTTCTACCCACTATTCTCAGAAAAACAAACAAACCAACCAACCCTGGGGTACATTTTAGGCTTTGAGGAAATAAAGCTCTTTAGGGATAACTTCAGACTTCTGCTTTCATTAAAGCAGCTTCGACACATTTTCTCTCCCTTCAAACACAGCAGCAAGTGTAAATTCCTTCCTTCCTGTGTCATGTCCTATTAACAGAATCCCTTTTTTTTCTTTCTAGACTGTGTACCAGTCACTGACTAGGTGAGACATAAAGATATTTCCTTTTTCACAGGCCATGAAAGGGCACTGTGTGTTGCAAGAGATAAAACAAAGGCCACGGATTCATTTAAGTAACTTCAAGGTATAATTAACGTTGGCGTAGTTTCTGAGCATTATCTCAAAGCAGTTATATGCGATAGCCATCCTCCTCTGCCACTTCAGCCCGGCCCCATCTCCTATAAGAGCTGAAGGGCAACAAAAATCATTCAAGGTCATACTGTGGAACTGACAGAAGGCAGACTATGAGGTGGGATATTTGGTGTTAGTGTCCACCTTGTTGCACGGCTGCCACTGTCCCTTCACATTGGCTGCCACCAGGAGCTTCCTATATATGGAATATTTGGGGAATATTCCATAGGACAGTCCTTCAGAATGTTCCAGGGACTTCTCACTGCCATTTTCTATTACCTCCTCTCTACCCTTCCTTCCCTGTGCCCGATCTTTCTGCTCTATACCTAGCTTCCCCCCTAAATATCAGACCCCTAAAAGTTCAAATTTAAGAACTAACTCATATGATCTGCTCAGATGCTAATGGCTAATACAGAGAGAAATAAATCTGGCTTTTCACTCCTACAGGAAATGACAGTACATTTTAAACAGGGGCTTCTAATAAACCATTAATTTGAAGCCTAGAGAAAGGTTCTCCTGCTGGAAATTTCAAGTAAAATAGGAAAAAAGAAAATAGATTTTTGGAAAGGAGGGTCGGTGACTTCTGAGATATGTTTTTTGACTATTGTTTCCTGGGTCCTAGCCCTATCATGCCTGGAATCTCTGGAACCCTCTAGAGGATAGCGTCTTATCCTGGTTACTTCAAGTAAGGTTGTTACTGTAAGGATACATATCACAATAAAAGCAACTGGAATTTTAAAGGACCCCAGAAATAGCCAGGGTTAATTGGCTTCACAGAAATGGAAATGTAGTTTGGAAATTGGAAAATAGTTCAGGATCCAAGGCAAATCCAAGGCCTGGGGTAACTTGGAGTCCCACTGAGAGCAGGGGTTCATCTACTCCCTCACCATCATGGGGACTCAGCTCCTCTTAGCTTCTGTCTCCTTGCTGCTCTGAGCCAACCACCTCTTCCTCTCCTCTGCATGTATGTAGATTTCTGCTAACTCACTACTTTTCCTTATTCATAACTTCTGCTTACTCATAATTTCAGCCTACACACGGTCCTTGCTATCTCATAGTCCAAGGGTTGTGTTGTTAACTTCTGCTCTGGATTCCAATTGACCAACTCTAATACTTCCAGTTTGAATGTCCTAGCAGGAGAAGTTACCTGAGCCAGTTAATTAGCATTCTTCTTATTGAGGTGAAGCCTTTATACCAAGCTTTGGCCAAAGTATTCTCAGTAGCTAAGAGAATCAAGTTGGCTGGTTGAAGTAAAAAAAGGAATTTAATGAAGGGATACTGGATCAGAAAGATGCTCAGAGAATGAATAGATGGACAGAAACAGGGAGGCTGAGCACCCAGAATCCCAACCACTCATTCCTACAAATCAGACAAGTGGGAACACTGATGCCATCACTGAACAGTAGGAGCCACAACTTGTAACAGACACCTAGGCACTGGAGACCCGATGTCACTGCTTGTCCCTCTTCCCCTGCTGGCACTGGGAACTGAGTGTTGTTGCAATCACTGCCACAAAGAGCTCTTCTTATCTCAGCTCCTTTGTAGGACCAGTTCCCAATTCTATCTCTGAGTAAGGTACATTTGATGGACCCAGTCTAGGTCACATGCTCTCGCCGTAGCTGCATTGGGGGTTGGGATGGAGATGGAGATGAGAATGTGTATATGGCTTTTTTGGCTTCACCAACTAAGCCCATCCCCTCTGCCCAGGAGACAGAACATGGCTCCTCGCTTAGCAGAGGACTATAGGTAGGGCAGGCATTTTGATTGGCTGGTCCAAGACAACCTCATAACTGAAAAAGTAAAGGAAATTCTTTCATGTGCACCATTGGCTTGATGCCCCCACACAGCACACTCAGATTCAGTGTAGGTATTTATATGTCTGTCTGCCTGATTGGACCATAAGCATTTTAGGGCAGAGACTGTCTTCTTTATTTTTATCTCCCCAGTGCCTGGGGCACTGCTTGGCGTATCTTATAGCAGATGCTCCAAAAGTGTCTGTTGAATTTAATAGTACTTGTGATCCAGGAATTTCTCCATAGCATTAGATAACATAAATTTCTCCATGTTTTTGGGAAGACTTTAACTTAACAAACCCAAAAACAAAAAAACAAACCAAGGACTTATGAATACAACATGAAAATGCAACAGAAGTAAGAAATTTTATGACCTACCCTCTTCTCAGAGTTACCTCAGTTCCTCTACAGGGCAAAGAGCTCTGAGATTGGGGAATGTGAAAACTGCTTGAAAGAAGAGAGGTTAAGGCATGAGAGACAGGATAGAGTTTGAGGAGGGAACATCAAAAGTGGGCAGAGAGGAAGGAATCAAACAAAGGGAGCAGAGAATTAGTCTAGGGAATATCAGAAATAGAACACAAGCCCTCCTAGAAGGAAATTCGAGACTAGACAAAGTAATTCTGAATGTTGCTTCGATGACACCATCAAGTAGGAATGACAGGCAGTATTTTTATGCACTTATTACATGCAAGACAATAGCTAGGAACGGTGTGTGTGTGTGTGTGTGTGTGTGTGTGTGTGTGCACGCGCGCGCGCACGCACGCGTTTAAGCTTCACAACAACCTATGAGAGTGGGTACTATTATTTCTATTTTATACATAAGGAAAATGAAGACTCAGAGAGATTAAGTGATTGGCTTAATCAGACAGATTATAGGTGACAGCATCAGAAGTTAATGATTCTCTGCCCGATTCCAAATTCCACACTTAAAAAAAACAACAGCAACCAAAACAAAACCAACCCATCCATCCCTGAGTAAGACAGAAAAGGATCAGAGGGACAGGTGGGATGATCATGCTCACTAAAAACTAGGACTGTGTCTCCAGACTGGCTGTGAACTCCCAGTAACTTGAGTGGTGACTGACCTACTTTTGAAGACTTTCTATGTAAACAAATCTGACAATTAACATTTTTGAGATCTTTTATATATATAATTAAAAAATAATAAAGACAAAAGGAACTTTACCTCTTTTTTTTTTCAGAGTTTGTGGTCATTTGCTTCAGGCCATTAAGTTCAGGAAATGTCAAGAAAAACCTTACAGATTATGTATTTATTACTTCTTTGTTTTGAAACACAATCTGTATATAAAAACCAAAGATTTCTTGGATATTACTACTTACGATGAGGCTAAGTAAAAATCTAAGGTGAAACTCTGAAGGATAGACGGATGTAACAGAACTTATGGGGGTGCCAGGTGAATGGGTCAAACTTAAAATACAAAGGGAAGTTTGGGAGAGAATCAGATCTCTGAATCTGCTCTTTTCCATACAGCTCATCACACCTCCCTGCATTTTACATGATACAAAAGATTCACATAGAAATGATGAACACAAACTCACAATTCCCCTGAGGAGGAAGAGGGAGCCAAAGAGCCTTTACCCAAGTACCAAGGGGGCCTCAGAGTCCGTCTCTATCTAGAGAACCATTAAACATGGGCACAAGCCAACATAATCCCAGGAGGAGGACACTGGTAGGTAGGAGCAACTGTGCACGTTTAAATGGTCACCAAGACTTGCGCATCATCCGTCTATATTGATTTGCATGATTCATTTTCCTAGCCACAGGTGGACTCGGCTCAGGGTGAGTGCAGCAGGACAGGAGGGGGCAGGGGCCAGAGGCAAAGGAGCCATACCGACACTTCACAGGGGCTCGGCCCTTCACCGGGGAAATAGGTCAGGGCCAACTGGATTGCTGAACGTCAGAGCAGAAGAGACCTGTGACATCTTAAATGATCAGTTGAAGTAACAGTTTCACAATAGAAAAACAGTAGACGATCACGAGGCTGATTGGTAACCGAAGTTAGTCTTGTCAGTGAAAGGCTCCCTTCTCAGAGTTCTTTTAAGGTCTATGACTCTCTCTAAACCAGTTACCCGGTAGGGAATTTTATGGTTGCCGGTTTCCCTGGCAGTGATGGAGACTGCAATCCTGTCATTTCATCTGACGGTTTGGCAGAGGATTCAGAGGGGAAAGAAGAGAAAGGCACGGAAGGAGAGTCGCGTGGGGCGAAGCCCAACACAGGGTGGGGTGATGCCCTCACGCAGCTCAGAGCTGGCCTTACTGTGATGGACTGAGGCTCCTGGTTTGGAGTGGGGGCTGCGCGAGACTCATGACAGTAAGAAACTTGGCCGAAAGTAGATGCTTTCGCCTGCTGAGAAGTCTCTGAGGGCACCCAAAGAAACTGCACGTTCCCAAACCCCCCAAAAGTTAAGGGCACCACACCTGCCTTCCCCAGATGGGGCTCCCAGTGCGAACGCCTCCACGTCCTCCAGGATTTTCCAACGCTAGCTCAAGCTCCTCCCTCGCCGGAGC
This sequence comes from Suricata suricatta, assembly GCF_006229205.1. Lineage (NCBI taxonomy): Eukaryota > Metazoa > Chordata > Mammalia > Carnivora > Herpestidae > Suricata > Suricata suricatta. Next base: position 63,806,058 of record NC_043703.1, on the reverse strand, counting down.
CGGGCTGCTGTCCTCTAGCCAAGCGCCAGCCAGAGCAGCGGCTGGGGGGCGGCGGGGAGTGGGCCCGGCCCGCCGTCATTGGTTGTGCGGACCGCAGGGGCGGAGGGAGACCCGAGGCCCCGCCGACTCGGCGGCCGGGCTTCACTCCAGCTGCGCCCGCCGCCCGCCGGTGCGCTCCGGCAGGTCGCCGCACGCTGCGCCCCACATCCCCGCGGACGGCTTCGCGGGCGCAGATCGCAGAGACCCGGGGGCTTTCGAGGAGCTTGGCGCGGCCCTCGTCCCAGCCGGGGAGGTCGGAGCGTCCGGACCCGCAGGTCAGTGAGAGGCTCCCGACGCTGCCCGCGCGCGGAGGCAGCGGAGTGGGGAGCCGCAGACGCGCGGGGTGCCGAGCGCTGCAGGAGCGCTAGCCCTCGGCGGGGAGCGCCCTGACTCCTCGCCTGGGGCGGCCTGGAGTTGGCTGAGCTTCCGCTCCCTCCCGAGCCGGCTCCCGGACTCTCCCTGGCTCCCAGAGATTTGGCTCCTTCTCTGGACACCCCCAAACTATCCCTTTTGTGGCTAGCCGTGTCTTTTATGGCCCCCAGCAACCTCCGCAGGTCGTCTTTCCAGATTCTCGGGATGACCCTGTTGGGCGACGTAATGCCCATGGCCCCGGGAGGACCTGCTTCTGTCCCGGACCCAGAGAACGGGAGGACCTGCCCTCGTATGCGCTGCTGCCAAAATTGATTCCTCCGTGCAAGTGTAGACAGTTCTACACTTTGCAGAACGTGTTTGTAGGGGCACTGTTTGCTTTTGCCTTTATGGTACGTGCGGTCATTTCTGGTTGTTTTCGCCTCTGGATTTCCAGGGTCATCCGTCCATTCCACCACTCGCCACACGCACATTGCCCGCTTTGCATCTTACTGTGTTTCACCCATCTTGGGTGGCTTCAAATCCGGGGAAGTTTTATCTGGGACTGAACACTTGCGTTCCCCAGCGGTGGCTTCTGAGTTCCCGAAAAACCTAGTAGAAAGCCGCACCAGCTACTTTCCCTTTTCCCGGGTCTGCTGAGATGCTGGAATCCTGTGTTTCCCTGTCGAGGTGCGTGGATTACGGGCAAATGTAATTCTAAATGATTTAGGAGAGAGGTGTGTGATGTGCCCCACTCCGGGTAGCAGAAGGATCCATTCATTCGCAGAAACGTCTTGTTGAGGACCAGGTTTGTGGCTGTACCTGCGCGCTTGCCACCGCTGGACGCCTGGGGCTCGCCAGGCTTGGGTTGGCGTCAGACTCCAGGGGCAGTGGTCTTCTGCCTGTTAAATTTCCTTCGGATTTTTTTTTTTTCCCAACGAAAGCGTGTACTTAGGTGGTTCTTTGTGGTGGATAATAGGATCCTATGGTTCTGGACATTCTCAAAGCCATCGCTTTTGGTCCAGTTCACACTGTAGGTGCAAAGGGCGAAAACCGCAGCGGTCACGTCCTGGGGCCAACCCGAGGGGCCACTCCTCAAGATGTTTCTCCTCAGGAGCTTTACATTTTCTAAATTCATTGTCAGACAACAGCCATCAACAGAAAAAAAAATCAAGATAAGTGATACTGTTTTCTTAAAAGGTTTATCTCTTTAATGCAGTCTTGCTGCCCAATGCAGCCCCCTTATTAAAAAAAAAAGTATTTAATTAGCTTAAAGTATGCAACTAGTCTGTTTTTAGCTTATTTGTACTCTAGCTCCTACAGAGTTTTAAATCTATTTCGTGACTAAAATGCTTCATTTCGCTAAGTACAGAGGCGTCTTCTCCCCCTACCCACCCATCCCACATGTACACACTTTAGGATGAGCACCTACTTGATCCCTTAATGCACATCGCTTTTTGCAGTGTGTATTAGTGAGTCCACCTCATAGCCAAGTTGCACTGCTACCACTCCCACAGGGCACGTCCTTCAAAAGCCGGGCACTGTGGGGATGGAGAACCATCTGCCAGCCTCCGAAGTATTCTGGGAAAATGGTGCTCCAGAAAATGGGTGGGATATTACATTTCTGTGTTTTGATTTGGAGGCTTATCATTTATTGGGGTTATATATTTATTATTTTTGATTCTTCTACATAAGGCAGAGTGCTCCGAAGAGCTCGACACATGTTCCTGGTTCTCATCAAAGAAGATTCATGTAAGGTAAGATCCATTCCATTTTCCCTGCTGTTAGTACAATTCAACAGATTTTACTGGATGTCTATGATGTGCACAAGCCTGTCGGGTTAAGAGATAAATAATGGTGTGATGACATGTGGCATCAAATCCATCAGAAGGTTTATTTGCAGTTTTCCTATGACTTTTTTTTAATGAGGGCAGATGAAGGATGGAAGTTGATTGTTAAGAATGATTAATCATACTAATCACTAAGTAATGTGGAGTCATACACTTATTCTTTACTTTTAAGTTTATTTATTTTTATTTTGAGAGACACAGGGCACACATGTGCACATGAATAGGTAGGGGCAGAGAGAGAATCCAAGCAGGCTATACACTGTCAGTGCAGAGCCCAACATGAGGCTCAAACTCATGAACCATGAGGTCATGACTGGAGCCAAAATCAAGAGTCGGACACTTAAGCTACTGAGCCACCCAGGAGCCCCATTTATTCTGGGAATGAAAGATGATCCCATCACAAGCAAAACTCTCTGATTTGGTCTCTATGTATATCTAGTCTCAGCCCATTTGATAATATCCCTTCTTCTCCTTGCACTTGTATGTTAATATCCTCTTTTTTTTAAGTTGTAGACTTTAAGCATTTTAATATTTAATTTATTAAGGATAAGCAAAACTCAAAATTATAATTGATTTTTTTTTATTTTGCTCATTTGGGCTTTTATACGATCTGAAGAGAAACCAGAGTATTCATTTGGGTTTTTAAAATAGTAATTTAAGAACCTGGAAAAATACATTCCTAAAAGGCCCTGGACGTCAGGTGCTGTGTAAGTCCCACTTGCCTAGCTCTTGTAACCCACGAGCCATTCAGTAAACATCTGGTAAATGAAACCAGAACCCAAAAAGTTGTGTTGCAGAAGAATGCCATTTTCTTCAAATAGACATGTATGGAGCATGTCTACTACATTGATATTACTACATCAATATAAAGCATCACAGGCTTAACTTTTATTATTATTCCTAGTGACAACTAAAAAAAAAAAGCCTTTCAACTTAGTTAATGGAATAGGGAACATAACAAAGAGGCAGCTCAAACTAAGTGCATGAGTTAGCAGGACTCCTTTTAGCCAACAGATGTACCTAGAGAAATCAAGCCAGAGGCATAGGAGCAAAAGTCTGCAATACGTACACATGTGGACCAGCCTTTGATTTAGAATGCAGGAAGTCTATCTGTGCATTCACTGACCATTTCAGATACAGGACAGCAGGCTAATGAGCCAGGTTCCGGGACCCATTTATTTCTGATTCTGTTTTATGGCAGGTGTGTCTATGGTATGTAGTGTTTGGAGTTGCTCAGCCTCAAGACACAGTATGCCTCCTTCAGGAGTTCCTTATATATTGGATCCCTTCTCATGTTCACATTTGGAACCAAGAAATTATCACTGTGTAGTCTAATAAGTTTTTTGGCAACAACAAAAAACATTAAAAAATGGAGATTCTGAATAGTCAAGAGCCATATACAATGTAATAGTATCTCTAAGCATGAAATGGCACAATCCAGCCAAAACAAAACAGAGCCAATATTCCAGAGCTCTGAATTTATATCAGGAACAGGATAGGCTGTCATTAATATTTCCTGAATTTCTAACTTTTGAATTCTTACTTATTAAGTTATATTAAGATGGGAAATCAGTCACCTAGATTTATAATATGCATTATGGGCTTGACTGTTAATGTTGTTGATATTTTTGACTGATAGTGTTATAGACAATAGTGAATGGGTCTGGAAATTATAAGTAATACTTGTTAAACAGGATAACTTAAAGTAACAGACCCGTGGATAATTTTTGATGGGAAACAAAAGGATAGGTGGCTGTTAGATCCTATGTCAAATTCAGAAAGACATGAAGATGACTTACACCACACTAAGACAATTCATTCAACATATAAATTTGTTCCTCAGGGAAAGTCAAGTAGCAGTTTTCCTGATTAATGTGCCACAGTGGTCTGGTAATGATCAGAAGTGCCTGGTAATCTATTAACTATTATCCATTAGACTGGTTTGGTTCTTAATCACTTTCAATTTCCCCTGTGACCAGGATTATAGCAGAGGGATCTACTCTTGTTTTTTCTTAAATAAGACATTCACAGTATCCCATAAAATGCAACTGTAATACAAAAAACAGTTAAGCCCTACTGGGTAGACTGACTTTTTTGTCTCAGCCTGAGAGTCTTAAACTTTCAAAGAAAAGGTACATATGAAGGATTTCAAAGGTTGTGTTAAGTACATGCAATACAAAAAAGGTGGAGGAGAAGGAGGAGGAGGAGGAAAATGAGGCGGAGTGGGGGGGAGGGAAAAAGAAAGGGGAGGAGAAAGAGTTCTGGGCTTAAAAACCAGTTGCCTTTTCACTGCATATGCTATCATTAACTTTCATTTCTATTTTTTCTAAATGAAAACATCTTTATTGTTTTTTTCCCGATTTTAAAACAATATATTTTCTGTGTACCAAGACTCACATTCATGCACAAAATAGGATGTAACCAAACATACCCACATTACCTGGGCTAACAAAAAATGTTAATAACTTGGTGCATAACCTCTTGTTTAGTGTAGTTTACTTTTGCAGGCCTCTGATATTGTGTATCTGTGCCTGGTAGTAGTAGCCGTGCAAGTAGTTATTTTGTGAAAATGGAATCATACTATAGCACTATTCTGAAGCTTACTTTTTGACTTAGCCATACATGCCCAGCATCTTTCCAGGTTAGAAAATGTAGTCCTTTTTATTATTTGAGTCCTCCATTGCATGAGTCTTTCATCATTTATTTAACCAATCCTTGACTCTTGGACATCATGGTAGCTACAGAATACATCTTTGTTCATGCACCTTTTAAGTTTGGCTAACTTTATCCCATGGGGTAAATTGTCCGAATGTATCATTTATAGTTAGCCTATAATGCCATATATTTTTGGATGAAATGCGAAGCACTCAAATAATTCATCCAACAAGCCTGGCACATTTTCTGCCCCTAAAAAAACATTCTTGGGCACCTGGGGGGCTCAGTCAGTTAGCATCCGACTTTCTCACAGGTCATGATCTTGCAGTTCAGGAGTATAAGCCCCGTGTTGGACTCTGTGCTGATCAGCTCAGAGCCGGGAGCCTGCTTCAGATTCTGCCTCCCTCTCTCTGCCCCCCACCCCGCATTGGTTCCCCCTCTCTCTCTCTCTCTCTCTCTCTCTCTCTCTCTCTCTCAAAAATAAATATTTTAAAAGTTTATAAAAAATACAAAAACATTTTTATTGATGTTTGACATTCATATAGAGAAGTACTCAATGTGAGTATTCATGTGCTCAATATAAAAACACCCATGTAAATAGAACCCAGGTTAAAAAATATATATTTACTAATACTCTCTTTGATGACCTTCATATACCTTGGCAACTTGTCATTCTAACAATTCCTCATGAGAAACTCCTTAGTGAGCTTGTGGATCTCACCTTCCATGTGTGAAGTGCAAGGTTATGGGCACTGTGCCTTTTAGACTGACGGAGGAATACTGACAGATTTTCAGACCTTCAGAAAGACTACTTGCCAACGAAGTTGGTCTGGTTCACTGAAGTGAGTTTCCCAGATCTTTCCTTCTGTCTCCTGTCTCTTTATTATCCTGATCATTTTTGGTCTCAGGTTTGGACCTGCATGGCATATATTTTGATTCAAATAATGAAATAACCTCTGGATGACAAAAGAAACCGAGTAACATGTTTTTCATCTAATTTCTTCTTGTTGGCCATCCAGCTCAGCTCTGAGTATAGAGTGGATTTGGAACCAGAAAAGGATCCTAGGCTCCTAATTTGTGGTTTCAGCCACCAGCTATCTCCTTCTGTCATCCTTTTTCATAAACAATTACCTTCAAAATGTAATTTACTTAACTTTTGGAGACCTTGGCTTCCTGATTTATAAGGACTTCTAGTTACCTAATCCTATGAAAAATGCTTTCCTGCTGTGGTTGCTTATTTACTTTTTGTTTTGGTATTGTTTGATTTTTTAATAGAGAAAAATTAATATCGAGAGAGATCACAAGGAAAGAAGGAATAACTTAATATACAATAAATGTCTTACGTCAGTTCCAGAATGAATGAAAAGGGGAAAAAATGCTTCTTTTCGGCTCATGTGTTTTTATCCTTTTTATTATTTTGCCAAGAAACTGAGGTCTGGATTAGTTTCCTAGCATAATACTGCTTAGGATATCACTGCTCATATCCCCATGACTATGATCTAGATGGAATGCTACTCAGAGTATGGTCCGTGCATCAGTGCCGGCTCTTGAATTGTTACTCACTCACCATGAGATATGAAACTTGCGCTAGAATATAAAGCAAATAAGGCACTAAGCACACTTTTTAGTTTAGCTTTCTCCTTCCCTCCCTTCCATCTTCCCTCTCTCCCTCCTTTTCTCTCTCTCCCCCTTCCTTCCTCTTTCTTCCTTTCCTTTCCTGTCCTGTCCTGTCCTGTCCTGTCCTATCCTGTCCTATTCTATCCTGTCCTATCCTTTCTTTTCCTTCTTTCTTTCAGTAGCAGGACATCTTGGATTCAGGAAGCAGTGCTTTATAAGTTCCTCATCTCAAATGACTCATAATTACATATTCCTGATGGAGGCAAGTGGCTACCTCAAGTAGCAGTGATCTCCAGTGTGGGGATTTGTAGTTAAATTGAGAAATTTATAAAAATGAAAACATTTTCCCTTTATGTGCTGATTTTCTGTTGAATTTTGTTTTGTTCTGTTTTGGCTTTTAGGTTCTTTTGGGGGGGTTGGAGGGAGGTGAGTTAATTTTTGAGAGAGAATGACTAACAGAATACCACAGTTTTGATGTTCCTGAATGTAGTAAATTAAAATTATCTTCCTCTGTGGTGATCAGAAAGTGGGTATTGCCCTTGACCCTTTTCATCTCCACAGATGAGTACAATGCCAAGGGTTATGATTGTAAGGGACTTAGTAATTTCCAAAGGATGGGGTTATCATGAAGTTTAACAGAAAGAACACTTTAAATTAAAAACAACATGTTTTTTTACATTTTTATATCCAGTCAGGTCTTCACTGACTCACTATGGTAAACTCTCATGATTTTTATTGTGCTCTTCAAAATACATTCATTATAATCCCTTGTTTATGTTCATGTAATGAACTTCGCTTTCCTTGGTTATCTTGGTGGATACTTGATTAAATAAAATTTTTGTTGAAAAAGTATACTCAGAGTTTGCTCTGGAACTTTAAACTATAAATTTTATTTCCATAACTAAAATACTTAGGGTGTGTTCAGCATTATTCTTTACTATTTGAGTAGTTACCCTTTGAGTATTTGATATGATTCCATACAAAACCATTCATTCATACAATAAATATTATTGCACTTCCAAAAAATAGAACAAAAATGGAATATCTCTCCAAGAAGCTTCAAGTTTCTTCATTCCCTCACTCTTTTATTCATGCAACCATCCTAAAAATGCTTATTGAGCATCTTTATTCAAGACACTGTACTGGCTCATGGTTATAAAATTAGTGAAATGGTATCCTCTATGTAGGAATTCATAATCTATTGAAGTTTTAGACAAACAGGTAAACAGACAATAATAAGAATAATAAAATGTAAGAAATGCTAGTGCAAAAAGGTATAGAAATTATCAGCGGAATGCAGAGAAAGGAGCCAGAAATTTGCATAGAGAAAGTAGGTGGGGATTAATAGCATGAGTGAATAACTGGATGAGACAGAGGAAGGAAGGCTTGAGAAGAGTCTTGAAGAATGAACAAACTGGGTTTGGGGTAGAGTTAGGGAAAAGACATGTCCAAATATAAGGATTATATGCATATAATGCTTCTATAAGCATATAATTGCATATGCATTTTTTAAAATGTGGGAAATCAAGAACAGTTTGATATACCTGGATCACCATTCTTAGGAACAATGGAAAAAATGAGGCTAGAAAAGTAGAACGTAGCCTGATAAAAAGAAACATATGATATAGCACAGGTAATATAGGAAAGGTCTTTTAGATTTGTTACTCAAGGTGGTCACTATAAAAATTGTATGAGTAATAGACTCATGCATATAATAGTAATATTTTATCAACTTCCTGTACATAGTTAACAAGTTTTTGTTGAATGAATAAATGAATGCACCAAGAATATGTTAATTTTTCTTAACCAAAGGCAATACCACTGCCCCATTACTTGTATAATGAATTGGGTTTTTTCCCCATTAGGAGTAATGAGTTAGTCTTAATATCTTTACTATATCTTACTCGTTCCCACTTGAAACCATTTATTTAAGTTATAGCTGGTCAGGACTATCCTTCACAGTATCACCTGATCATGCTTCAGATTGTTAGGGAATATGTTTTTGGCTGTACCAGTAGCTAATTCTCATCCCTTTAAACCTTACTCTTGCATGAAATTAAAGTTCACCAAAACATCCTCTACAATCTTCTGGCTCACCAGTGCTATAAGGGGGTTTTAACTGTTATATAGACAATTCATGCAACTCTAAATTATATTCATATTCAGAATTTGACTTCTTTATAGTTAATTTCTTGAATACCCAGCATAACCTCTGCTGCCGCAGTATAGTGAGATCTTCCTTTAGTCAGTAGAAGGAAGATAATGGCTTAAAACAACAAGTGCCAAGGGGCACCTGGGTGGCTTAGGAGGTTAAGCATCCAACTCAGTTTCAGCTCAGATCATGATCTCACAGTTCATGAGTTTGAGTCCTGCCTTGGGCTCTGTGCTGCCAGGGCAGAACCTGCTTGGGATTCTCTCTCTCTCCCTCTCTTTCTGCCCCTCCCAACTTGCACTGTCTCTGTCTCTCTCAAAATGAATAAACTTTAAAAAAATGTTTAAAAAACACAGAAAACAACAAGTGCATTTATTGTTAACACTAAGTATTAATATGGCTAACAAGGGGTGAAGGCACTCACCCAGTTCACCAGGGACAGAGCTGTCCCGTACTTAAACAATTACTGCAGCAAAGGAAAGGGATGTGGCAAATCTCATACTGGGCCTTCCATTTTCTACCTAGAAGTGACATGTCACTTTTTCCAAATCTTGTTGGCCCAAACAAGTTATCTGGCCACCCTAAATTCAGAGGGGATGGAACATGCAGTCCTACAACATGCCTGGAAGGAGAAGGAACATCAGAAACCTGTGAATAGCATGAAGGACCACAGGTCTTGAAAGTATCCCTCTTATACCCTCAGGCCCCCTGGAGAGAAGGAATGTAGTGAACACAGCATTTGGAGACACAGGGATACAGATTTGAAGTTCAGCCCTGCCTCTAAGTGCCTGGGTGACCTTGGGCAAGCTTATAAATTCTCTTATCCTTATTTTTCTCATCTGTTAAAGAGGGGTGAGGAATGATAATGACTACCTTAAAGAGCTGTGAAGATGAGAGAAAATACACATGCACGATGCCTGTGTACACATGAGCACACATACAAAATTAGTATATGCTTTTATTTAATAAATACTGGCTGCTGTCGTTCATAGTGTTTTTGCTGTTCTCCCAAACTGGTATGATGAATGTTCTTTTTCCTACATGACATGCTGGGTATACCTTCTTCTGCCTATCATATTCTGGAACCATGTATATTCCCATTCCACAATTACTAGGGGATGCTCCCCCCACTCTCTTTCTATCCCCTCTACTTCCTCAACTCTTCTAGCATGATATGCCCCCTGCATTCCAGTGCACACCTTTGGGATAAAACAGAATTAAGACTAGATACAAGAGTAGTGAGGGGCACCTGGGTGGCTCAGTCAGTTAAAGAGTCTGGCTCTTTCAGCTCACATCATGATCTCATGGGCCATAAGATCAAGCCCCACATCAGGCTCTGTGCTCACAGCAAGGAGCCTGCTTGGGACTCTTGCTCTCCTTATCTCTCTCTGCCCCTCTACTGGTCAGTTGCATGGTCCCTCTCTCTCAAAATAAATAAATGAACAAGGAAAAAAAATAGTGAGTGATGTGTGAACATGTGCTTCTGACCAAAGCTATTCCTACAACTAAATAAAACACACAGAGTCTATAACCTTACAAGTAGAGAGTTCTACCCTGATAAAGGAAAAAGTCAGTTAAATCTCATATAAGAGATGCTCCCGCTTCCCTGGAATAAAATAATATTTATTTATATTTTTAAAAGAATATATAACTATTTTGGTGGTCTGTTATCTAAGTAATTCCTAATTATTTTTCAATCTCACCTCCTTATATTTTTAAGTTAAAACACAAAATAATTCCTAATTATTTTTCAATTTCTCCCCCTTTTACATTTTTCAAGTTAAAAACACAATCTGGGAGAATTTGAGCCTACACTTGTTTATTGCTTGCCTGTTGTCTTTGACAGATTCTTGAGTCGTTATCTAAAATCACAACAGGCTGCTAAGGACTTGATTTCCTCCTACACTTGATAGCCTGCCATATCATTTTGTTCCATGTTACAAGGAACATGTTGACATTCTCTTTGTTAGCCAGACTTTTGAGTTCACTGCACCACCTGAGACAAAGAGAGAGAGAGAGACAGAAAAAGAGAGAGATAGAGAGCATTAAGGCAAGCACTGCTCTTTGGTGCACACCAAGGATTAGCAGGACCACGGGAAATACTATGTGGGAACATGCTTTCTTAATGAAAGATATGATGTCCTCTTTTCTGTCCTCTGCCATCCCTGGTGTACCTGGAAATTCAGGTAGATGAGTAATTTCAGAGCCATAAGTGAGCACTGTGTCTCCTAAGATCTGACTCATCTGGTACTCATCATTTTAAGGCACTTACCTATATTCGCAGTCATATGATTGGTGATGACTGGTAAAAGCACTATTAATATTAGTGCCCTCTATTTTTTCATTTGTAGCTGCATTTTGCAATGACAAATGATGATTTAATCAGTCATGCCTATGTAATGAAGCCTCCATGAAAACCCAGAAAGACAGGGCATAGAGAGCTTCCCAGTAGGCGAACACTTGGACGTGCTGACAGAGTGGCACTCAGCACGGAACTCTGTGCCTTTTCCCCATACCTTGCCCTGTTCATCGCCTGCTGCTGTCTGTTTCTGAGTTACATCCTTTTACAATAAACTGCTAACCTAATAAGTAAAATGTTTCTCTGACTTCAGTGAGCTGCTCTAGCAAATTAGTTGAAGCTGAGGGGGGGGGGTTGGGAACCTCTGATTTATCACCATTCAGAAACACATGTGATAAGTTGGGGCTTAGGACTGGTGTCAGAAATGTCTATGTTGCGGAGGAGGGTGTTGTAGGACAGAAACCTCAACCTGTGGACTCTGACGCTATCTCCTGATACTGTTGCAACTGGGTTGAATTATTGGACACTCAGCCAGTATTCCTAGAATTGCTTGTTGTTGTGGAGAACAGCTCCCCAGTTCTGTCTCACACACTGGAATTGGTACCAGATCCTATTTAGCCTGAAACTAATATAATGTTATATGTCAATTATATCTCAATTAAAAAAAAAAAACTATTCTTTCTTGACTCAAGATGCCTTCAGAGTCCCTACTATCTTTGGGCATTTAAATTGTAGGAGAGATGTGTATATGTCCATGGCTGCTTGTGAAGATGACCAATGATGTAAGATGAACGAACATAATCAGATTCCATGATTCTGGAGGTCCAGATTGCCATTCAGACCAGTGGGTGATGGCAGGAGTGAAGTCATGAATAAGGCTGGCTGGAGAGTCACCATTCCTGGTCTGTAGGCCACACCTCCCAGCACTGTGAATCCAGTTTCTCCGGCATATTAAATTTTCTCTTACTCCTCCTCTCATGCTTCACCTCCAGTAACCATGGATTAGTGGTCATAATGAGCTGATGGCAGCAGCAAATATGTGAGCTTTTCCAATGCCATTTGGAAGATTCCTTTGAAGAGTCAGGCTTCTATCATCGTATTTTTTTAAAAGCTCCTAATATTTTAGCTGACTTACTGAATATTATACCAAGCATATTTTCTTAATCTTGGGGACAAGTCATTTTCCCCCCAACTTGTATGTTGAGAAATTCCAAATCTACTGAAAAGTTGTAAGAATAATAACAATGCACACCAATATATTCTTTAGACTAAACCTATTGTGAACATTTCTACATATATGTTTTATCATATTTATTTCCATATATGTATATAAATGTGTGTGCTTGTTTTTTGGGGTTTGTATTGTTTTGTTTGTTTTTTGGCTGAAACAGCTGAGTGTTATTTGCTGACATTAGGACACTTTATGGCTACAAACTTTAACATGCATTTCAACAGAATATTCTCCTATATCACTTAGGAAATTTAATATTTATATAACACAGTTATCTAATGTGCAGTCTATGTTTAAATTTCCCCAGTTGTCCTAATAATGTCCTTTATAACAAACCATTTTTTCTTCTAATTGGCCCAAGGATCTTGCATTACATCAGGGGATGGATCTTGCCTATTTCTTTTTCTGAATATTCATCTGACTCCTAAATAATGTAATATGGCCAAAACTGGCTGCATCCAAAACAGCCTGCCTAAGCTGCCAATTACTAATCATTCTTTCTAAATACCCATTTTACTGTGGAAAGTGTCATCATACTTAGACTGTCAGCCATAGAGGACTGGGAAAAATGGGAGAACTTATTTAGCAAAAATCTTATGTCTATATTATCCTAAATCCTGGGCTAATATCCAGAAGGGATGGGCAATTTACACACTATGTAATCAACTAAGGTTCTATTTGTAGTTATATTATGAGGGACAATGGCTCACTAATTCAAGTAAATGCTGTGCCTTGATTAAAAATGTCATCACATAGAAGAGTCTGGGAGCTTGTGACTTAAAATGTAAGACCTAAAACATTTATATACATTTGTAATATTCTATTTTTAAGGAGTAGACTATAAAGCACCTTAGTTTAAACAAATTCATGACTATAGTTGTCAATAAAGATAGATATGAATAGTGGCTTGCTTAATTAATTGGGTAATACTGAAGTGCTTTTCAGATAACCTCTGTCATCACTTTTTTTCCTTCTAATTGTACCTGTACATGTGATTTTTATGGGTGGGGGGTTGGTTTTAGTCTTTGGAATATTCTTAAGTGCAAAACCAGAGAACTAGATACATTATATAATTTATATTCCTCTCTTCCCCTGCTTCAATTATCAAGTTATTTTAAGTAGAGATGAAGTTTGGGGGTTAATTTATGGAGAGAATGAAATATTTACTGTATATCCATTCCTAAAAAATGGAAAGTTTATGAGATGATGAGAATTTACAAGAAAATGTATATAAAACAATAGGCATTTACAGAAAGAGGCAAACCTAAAAGTCCTCATTAAACACATTAGCTTGGATGCCTGTCTATGGGAGATGGAAGGAAATGAAGGAGGAATCAAGATAAAGAAGAATCAATGAAGATAATAAGCTATAAACTGAGCAGCACAGACACAAACAAAAGGACTGGTAAGGAGTAATACAATGTCATGGTTTCCCAATTATAGTGAGTAGTCCATGGCTGCCCACTTGTGAGGAATCTGCTTATAGACTTAGAGTGGACTTCTTCATTAAATGACTATTGAAAAACCAAATCTCCAGGCTTTTCCCTATTCCTTTACAGCAGTTTTAGAGGAACCCACCATTCCCTGGAGCCTGAGAGAGTAGACTGGCGATACCTAGTGGTCTACTACATATAAAGGTTTAAAGAAAATTCTAACAATCACAAAAATTAGGTTTACAGGAACAAACTTTCCCAGTGTCTATAAGGGGACTGTTATGAGAAATTCATGATTTAAAAAAATGTATTAGATCTAAGTTATTTTAACTGCACAGGGAGAATGAGAGACAATGGAAAAGGAGAAAACAACATTCCATTTTTCTACCAGGAGATAATTTAATGAGGAATTTTTTACATGTGTCCAATCTTATTAAAAATAATAAGGTTTTTAAGTATACTAATGCTATGATTTAACCAATTCTAGCTGCTCCAATTCTAGCCGTTTTTCTTAATACACTTCTAAAATACTGGAAATGATCAGATCCAAGTGGATGGAGAGAGCTGACTTGAAAGCCCTTACTAAAAATACTCTAACATCTTGAAAGGCCAGTCTTGCTTCCTACCTTCTTTCTTCCCACTGATTGATTTCAACCTTGCCTATGATCCTCAAGTCATTATTTCTTTGGCTATTTGCTTTTCCTTTAAATCAAGTATTTAAGCACAGTATTTAAGACCTTTCCTCCCTCTCCCTGGAAGACTTTCATTGTTCTGCTACTTCCCAACAGCCTGCTTCCTTCAGCCTTCAGGTTGTTGCTTTTCTCATTCTGATTTGGATGGATTGTGTTAGCCTAGATGGGTCCAATATCCCCGGAGGGTAGGACTGAGCCCTTACTGGTCTCTTCTACACACCATAAAAGAATCATGAAAATGCTATGCCTAGACCCAGTTTTGTATTTAACCTGTTTTTTTTTAACCAGAAAATTATGCATTTAAACTACTTTATTCTAAAAGAGTGATATTCTTAAATCTTTATTTTTTACAAAGGCAGTGTTTTGGTCATTCAATCTTCACATGGAATATAAATATAGCAAAAATTTATTAAGAAGAATACTTTGATTTCTCCAGAGAAGCAGAGCTATCTAAATGCAAGGGAGGTCATATCTCTAATTACATTTTAGGTTGTCTCAGATGGATGGTCAGCCATGTTGATATCCTCTTTTGAAATACTTTCTTGTATATGTGTTTTTTTTAACTTCAGTCTACACTATTTTGTATGTCAAGAAAGGTATATTCTGAATATTTTGTGAATTATATTTTATGTGGATAACTAATTTTTAAATAATTAGTACAAAATAATTGATCTAACATAAAAGCATTCTGAGTATAATTTAAATATTTTGCTAAGGAAATATTTTACTGGGCCTGAGGGTACTCTAGATAGACAAAAGTCATCACCAAGATAGAGAGAAATAGGAGACTAGTCTGGATCTAAAAGAATTTAATGACCTATCCTAGAAATTGATTTTTTTTAAGTATTTTAAGATAAATTTTTAGCTGATACTAAGCTATTACTTTGTAATTTTAAAAATTTTCACAAGAATACTATGAAAAATCTCTGACTCCATATCCTGAATATTCATTTGAATAGTAGATAAAGAAAACTTAATTTTAATCTTTTGTCTTACATTATTAGTCCAGATCCATGAATTGCAGTGTATTATTCAGAATCTTCATCTTCTATATTTCTTCTCACAGGATGGTCTTTGAATTCAATATTTACTTATCAGTTTATTTTATCACTTGGTTTTATTTTTTATTGGGCGGTTACAGGGAATCTTAGAATTCACGTATCACTGAACCCTCCTAAGTATTTTACTGATAAGTAAGAGCAGTTCTCAGACAAATATATGGATGGCTGAATCATCTTTGAATAATTATAGCACATAAGATAATAAACTTTATTTTCATTATCCCAAGTCCAGGGGTATTTGCAACTGCAAGTGACAACTGACATTTAGAGAAGAGTGAGTGGGGAGGATGTGTGTCAGCACGAACCTTCTCTCATCTAGCATGACCTAAAAGGCCACCAGCCAAAGAGAAAGCGTAAGAGAGATGGTTGGGGTGCCTGGGTGGCTCAGTCAGTTAAGTGTCTGACTTCAGCTCAGGTCATGATCTCATGGTTCATGGGTTTGAGCCCTGCATTGGGCTCTGTGCTGACAGCTCAGAGCCTGGAGCCTGCTTTGGATTCTGTCTCCCTCTCTCTCTGTCCCTCCCCTGTTCACACTCTGTCTCTCAAAAATAAATAAATATAAAAAAAAGTTTTTCAAAACAAAAAGAGAGAAGATAGTCATCCAAATAGTAAAGGAATGGCGCGAGAAAGCATATTGTTTTCTATGTAGAACTAAAACCACCCTTGCTTACATGTGATAAGGTCCCTCCTAGATTTTGGAAATGATAGTTCCTATGTGTTCTATAAAGAGATCCAATATATCATTACATTACAATATGAAATTTTACATTTGTAGACAGAAATAAGCATTTTACCATATCATGTTAATAACTTAATAACTTATCAAATCTATCAGATCGTTACTAATGGTTTGGGAGGACAGCCTTTTGGAGAATGTCATAGCAGGACTTGAAAATGCTGAAAAGCTGATTTGAACATCCTAACAGCCAGGGCACTCTTTATGTCTGTAAGGCAACAAAGCAGCTTATCCTAGTTTTACACACACACACACACACACACACACACAACTTTCAAATAGTTGTTATTCACATGGAAGTGTATTGGAATAAAGGTCAGAAACTCAGCAATCACTGTGCCAGATTTGAGGCTGACTGTAGGCTGTTTTGTAAACCATTATGTTGTAGAAGTCAAGGCATGGCATCAGCTCTACCATATGCTGGCCATCAGAGGTCTTGGCCCTGCTTGCGTGTGCAGACTCAGAGATGGGCTAGCTTCTTTTCCTTTTACCAGGCATGAAGTACACATCAGAGACTATGCTTTTGTTCTTCTACAACTTTACACTCTCCATAATGACCCCATGGGAAGGAAAGCTTCCACTCTTCCAGAGGACTCACAGAGGCATGGTGCTGAGTGTCCGGGAACCAGGGACCCCCAGGTCTGCCCTATCTCTACTGTCTCTCCATCTCTCCACCCCACTGTGCTCATGGTGACATTACACGTCCGCTGTGCCTCACTTCAGTAGGTGACTGCCTTTTGCAGATTTCTCCCCAGTACAGGTTTTTATTCTAAGAGACAAAGGGAAAGCTGGCTGACTGTGAACCAAAACATTTACACAAACCTTCATTTATAAGGTTGTGATCCAGCTGTTTCATTTTCATTTCTCAAATATCACTTTTTGAGGATGGCTCAGAAAAAAAAAAAAACCATGATAATGCCCATGTGGCTTTAGGTGCCACTTGAAATGAGAGGACTCTGCTGCTGCCCTGAGACAGGTCAAGGCTATGCATTTAAGATGAAGTCTCTCTCTTCTTTTCTTTAAACCTAATCTGTTTGGGAGAAACGGCCCAAGGAGCATCATCTTGAAACACTTGTTTGATTTCATTTTCACAGTGCCACCTTTGGTCTCATTCACACAGTCACAAGGCCTGAACATGTACAAGCTGCTTCATCCTGGACATTTCTACACAGATTGTCAAAACATTCACCAGAGAGAAAGAAGATTTGCCAACTTTTTAAAACTTCAATAAGAAAATGAGAATAGATGCCATCAAAATTAAAACGATCTCCCTAACAGTGCGAATACTTGGTGGTTTCAGAGTAGGACAGTGAAATGAAATTTGCATACCTGTCATTTAAAATTAAGGAGTCTTCTGGAAATGATATTAAATCTGAAATTTGAGAAGAGAATATTTAAAGGAAAAGGTATATAATTGTGAAGTGTCAGACAATGGCAGCAACTTTCATTTGTTCACTTCTTACCATTCTTCCAAGACCACTTGGAAGATCAGATGCTTTCCCCAAATCTTCGTAGCCTCATTTCCTGTAAACCATTCCATAGATAGTTAAGGCTCACAGGGGCCCTTTTGTCTAAAAGTAGAAGATCTTCTTGGTGTGAAAAGTATTCTTGGAATATCCACAAAGTAAAGAGATAACCTTTGTTTTAACAAGTGGTCTGGCAGCCAGCTGTGAGCTTGGCCACTGAACTGCTGATATCCTAGTGACATTGTCTGTCCCTCCAGCCCACCCCCCAGAAAATGACAGATTTGGGTAGCACAGGTGGCTTTAGAAAAATCAGCCAATTCCGGCTGAATCCTTGACCTGCACTTATCGGACTCTGAAAGCTCCTCTAGACTTTCTAAGCATTCATTCTAAAGGAACTATCTAGGAACTATCTATCTACTAGGACTTTACGTGGGATGGCCTTTATAATTATCTAAATATGCTTACGGGAATGTTATCACATCCTCGCTCAGGGCCTCTTGGTGAGGCAGGAAAGGTGAGTATTACTATACCAACAGGAAAACTGAAACAGGGAGCTTGCCCAGAGTAAGTGGCAGATAGGAGCTAATGATGCAGCTCTTGATCATTTTTCTCTTCCCAACACAATTGAGAAAACTAAGAACACAGTTCAAGCGTGGGGTCTAGCCCCTAGTCTGTCACTGTCTAGCTGTGTACCCTGAGTAAATCATGTCTTTGTGGCTCAGTTTACTCATCTAAGAAGTAAGTATAATAATTCCTGCTCTACCAAGTAGCTGTGAGGAACACAGACACTACATAGCCCCCGTCTTCACCCATGCTAGGAAAATAGGATGTAAAATCCGTACGACTCAAATGACAGGAAAATTGAGACCAGATGGTATAAGGAGTGAGGATGGGCAGAAACCCAAAGTCCTGGCTTATCTTCTAAAGAGATGTTTCTTTTGTCAGATCAATTAGCTTCGTTGTCTCTCAGTTTCCTCAGCTAGACTTAGGAGGTCTTTCCAGAACACTAGGAATATTTCTTCCTATTCATTCAGCCCATAAGGTTTCCATCCTAGTTTTCTTTCCTAATCATCGTGCTGCCTCTGAGACTCTATTTTCCCTAAAGATGAATGGCTAGGACATTTATATGCTATAAAAAGGCAAGGGATTGCCAAATCAGTGTGACACATTTGAGTCCCACTGTGACTCTCTCTCTTTTTTAAGGATCATTAGGAGCCTGTAGCAGCCTAATGGAATTAAAATCACCAAGCAAAGTATAATAAGGAGTAGAAATCAAATTATTTTAGGAACTACTAAGACACTGTATGTGGCCTACTCAGAGAAACTCACTAAGATCATTAGCCTGCATGACACCCAGCAGGAACAATCTTCTCTGAGGTGTCCCCTCCTTCCCAGGGATCATTAATGCTGCTCAGCTCTGGCCACAGTGGCCATTGTCAGCCCCTCAAAGAATTGGCCACTTAATTAGATCTGGAATACAGCAGGGAAAGGCAAGTTTTCAAGATGAGATGCAGGGCAGGGTTTAGGAAAAGGGAAAGCCAGGGGCAGAGTGGATCTTTTCACATTAGCATTTGACTATATCTGACAGGAGGAAGTTTAGAAATTTACAACAAAGGGATCTAATGCCACAGAGAGCTAGGAAGAGCATCTTTTCTGGACTTGAAGAGTCATCTGCCCAGAGGGATTGCTGCATTCCTCCCCCACGTGGACTTAGTAGGCTGGTGGCCGAGGCAGAAACCGGCCGTAACTTTTCCAGTCACAGAGCACCCACACTTGGAGCCTGGGGAATCATGTGGTCTCCTGCTTGCGACCTATCAGTCTGTTTTGCTTCTGTATTCTTCACAAGGACCACGTTAGGAGGGAGAACGTGGTGAAGGGCATACTCTGCCCTCCCAGCTGAGAGAAAATCATTCCTTCTCCACCCCCAATCACAAACTCATTTTGTCCCAACCTTTACCGTTCACAGAGTGCTCCCATGCCTGTTTTCTTGGTAACACGGTGAGGGGATGGGACAGGAGCTATACATTTTACAGATGGGAAAGTGACGCTCAGAGTGTAGAGGCAATCTGCTCAACTTCCCAAAGGTAAGAGGGAATCCAGGCCTCAAAACTAAGTCTCTTGACAGCAAATCTTGTACTTTCTGCCACTCAGAGGGAATCCAACCTTCTTTATTCTAAGTTAATCTGAAGTTTTCATTCAGTGCTAAAGTGTGCACTAGAGCATACACAGGTAGATTGAAAAGCAAAGAAATATGAAGAGATGGCCCCTCATTTCAAGGAGATGAATTTGTATAAACAAATCAGAAAATTATAAGTATTCAACAAAAAGCAAACTTACATGCACGGTGTGATTCTCCAAAGTGTAGGAGAGACCAATCCTGGCCGGGAAGGTGATAGTGGGCTAGGGGTGTGCAGAGTTAATTTTCTGGAGAAGGGAGGTTTGGCACTGACTTTCTGGGTCCAATTCTCAGAGCATCCACTTGGAGCATCATTGAAATCACAGCAGATGGAACACATCAGAAATGTATTTTCCTTTTTATTTATTTTAGTTCCTTGGAGAATTCTGGTACCTAGGGTACTGTGGAGGTAAACTGAAATAAAAGTTTATTTTTGTATCATCATTTGTTATCTCATGACATAAATATTACCTGTTTCTGGAGGAGTAATTTCATTCCCTTCCTTTCTTGAAAGGAAAACTAAAAATAAGACCGAAATGTGATATTTTCTGAATAATGCATTCAGTTGTTCTTTTTTGTTGTTTGTCTGTCTGTTTTTGCAGTGCCAATGGACACCTGATCCCCTGGCTGCCTTCGTCTGAAAACAAGAAGTTTTGTTGTGCTGACTTGCCTGCCTGCAATCTTTGCTGATGCTATCATAAAAAACAAAATGCTGATTCTGTCCGTTTTAACCCCTGTGTGAAACTGACTTTTAACATTCTTGCACATTCTTTAACCCTCCATGAAACATGTCTGAACCTGACTCTTCATCTGTATTTTCCGGTAACGTGGAGAATGGAACTTTCCTTGAGCTCTTTCCTACATCCCTGTCCACATCGGTGGACCCTTCCTCAGGCCACCTGTCAAATGTCTACATCTATGTGTCCATATTCCTCAGCCTTTTAGCATTTCTGCTTCTGCTTTTAATCATTGCCCTCCAGAGGCTCAAAAATATCATCTCCTCCAGCTCCTCCTACCCAGAGTACCCGAGCGATGCTGGTAGTTCTTTCACCAATTTGGAAGTCTGTAGTATTTCCTCTCAAAGGTCCACTTTCTCAAACCTTTCCTCATGAGGAAAACAGAAGAATTCTTGAATGCCGCAGCAGCCTCCATTTTCCTTTGCGGGAAGTGTCACATGTCACATATTTCTTTCTTCATGAAAGAAATAATCCCTTTCTTTTCCAACCAAGGAGACCTGTTTCTCCTCCTTCACCCCTCATTTCTACTTCCATTCATGATGCTTTTCATTTGTGAATGTAGGAGTTGATGCTGACTCAGAGAAATGTGTGCAAACCTTGAGGGGCAGAATTGCACACAGACCACCTGACAAATCCAGAGCGGACTTCTTCAAGGTGGATCGGTCATTTCACTCTGCTGGACACCAGAGGCAGAAATCACACGAGACGGCCTCACCGTGGGTGCTGGATATGGACTCTCGCACTTCATTTCTCTTACAAAACCGTGACCAACCAAGCCAGCAGGAAATGGCAAAATTAAGTCTGAGCTATTTAGAAGACATTTTTCATATATAAAAGATAAAGTGGGAACATCAAATTAAAAAAAATCAATTTAATGTATAACATTCCTAAAACCGGAGGCAAAATATGCTAAATGTTTTTTCACTTTAACAAATGAAAATCACATTTACTGATGAATTAAGTCATTATGGAAAAGTTGTGGAAGAGTTTAACTTTTACTAGCAAGACAAATATGTGTTATGATGCAGTCTATAATGTATTTTTGCTTCTTGGTTTTTTTCCTTTTCTACTTGTGTTATAGTCATAATATCCCTACTGTTGTAGAATTCTTTGTGATAATTGCTGTTATTAAGAGAAACACCCTGAGACACTAAGAATTTTTATTTTATAGCTATACTTTCCATTAGTGGAAATTAAGCATATGGAAAAATATTCATTTAGTTCTGTTTTCTGCAGTAATAACTCCTAGCAGTAATGTAAGCATGTTCCTTTATTCAGTTTCATAGTCTTTACAATTTTAGTGCAGAATTCTGCTAAGGCTCCCAGATGTCAGATGTTTGTTCACCCACATTAGATTGCAAAACTTGAGGGACTAAATTGCTACTTCACATATTATTATATACTCTGTGAATGTTACATGTCTCTGATAATTAGTTGTTCCACGTTAACATAACACTTTGCATTAGAACCCCAGGATGTGGGTTTTTATTAAAAATTATAGCCGTTCAAGTTGCATAGCTACTGAGAACTTAGTGATCCTGGGAGCGGACATACTCTGATCACCCAAGCACTCAACTGGGGGGCTTTGTCAATGAAGTGCGGCTTACATGTGAGCACAGACTTAGAATATGGAAGAAATCAAGCTCCCTCTAAAAACAAAGCAAATAAACTACAGCTTCTGTAGAGTAAGAACTTTAATTTAATTTTAAAAATAAAAAATGGCCCACAGCATAAACATTGAACTTGGTCAGCCTACGGAGCCCACTGCATCAGCAAGCCCTGTCTTCCCTTGGCACCTGGATCATGTCTTGTTAAAAACACTTTCTAATCTTCAGTACTGGAGCCTCAATACACCCTTTGGATTGATTGTGCAGGCGACACCATCTAGTAACTCAAATGGGATAAAGAACCTACCATTTTTACAGTAGATCTTTGTCATTCCAAAATGCTGAGACAAATGAGGACTGGTAATGAGGATCTGAAGGTTGCTTTTTTTTTTTAATCCATAAGCTTCACTTAAATCAGACCACACTGAACTATTTATATAAAAAACGTTCCCAGACACCGTAAGACCTGCACAGAACTGATGTTATAAAATGTGTAATTAGTGAAACCTTTGTGTCAGCTGCCGTTTGAAGCGTGGCCGTGTGTTACAGTATTACCATGTTCACTGCTGGACTAGAAGAATGCCATTACTTTACATCATTTTCAGCAGTCTCTGAGTGTGTGTGTGTGTGTGTGTGTGTGTGTGTGTGTGTGTACTTTAGATCATTATCTGTGGTCTCTGAGTATGTGTGTGTATGTGTACTTTAGATCATTATCAGTGGTCTCTGAGTGTGGGTGTGGGTGTGTACTTTAGATCACTTTCAGTGGTCCCTAAGTGTGTGTGTGTGTGTGTGTACTTTAGGTCATTATCAATGGTCTCTGAGTATGTGTGTGTATGTGTATTTTAGATCATTATCAGTGGTCTCTGAGTGAGTATGTGTGTGTGTACTTTACATCGTTATCAGCGGTCTCTGAGTATGTGTGTACTTTAGATCATTATCAGTGGTTTCTGAGTGTGTGTGTGTGTGTGTGTGTGTACTAATGTATATGTATTTTTTCACCCACTCCCAATAAAAAGTTGTGTGAAAGCTACAGGATTACAGAGGCATCTGTGTTATCACTTTTGCTTTTGATTAATTTTGTGCTATTTTGATTATTGAGGAAGAAAGGATATGGATCAAGTGATTTTAAAAAAATAAAGGAACAAGTTTGCCACACAATAGGATAATCTGAATACATCTTTTCTAAGAGGTAACTTTATATCTTTCCTTCTGAAAGAGATACAAAGGCTTCTGAAAGTAAAACTGCTTTAAGAAAACATTTGCAGGTAACCCCCCTCACCCCCTGCTGCAATGGTTCTTGCTCTCCAGGTTAAGTAATTAGAAGCAACATTCATAAATATGTATTAGGACTTGTCAAGCTTGCCACAATAACAGATTGCACAATTTGAGATGAATTTGTGTTGTCTAAGAAGTTCAGAAAGGTTGGAAGACTGGTTTATAAATAAAGAAGTAGAGCCCACTGAAAGCCTGGTTCTTCTCTTACTGTTTTCAGTGAGGTGGTCCACAGTCTTCCCTCCTAGGGAGGCTTTTCCATCACTCTTTGTCTGCACATCCTCTCTGAAGCAGGGTCAGTAATGAGTGACCCCGATCTCGGCCTCTTCCCACCCCTGCGAGAGTCCCCTACTCTTGAGGAAGTGAGTCACACACTTCTCTCATCAGAAGATTCACCTGGACTCTTGGAAAGTACCCTGGTTTCCAGGCTGAAGTCCAGACGTCAGTAGTGGAGCTGGAAAACTGGTATATGTAACAAGGGCCCTGTGATGCTTGTGATCAGTGTGACACATCGTGGCAAAGGTAGGGTCATACCTCTTGCTCTATATTTGTGGAGGTCAAGAGGTCTCACCTCTCATCCATGGCCTGAGCCAACTGCTGTATCTCCAAGCTAAGTTCCCCTCCTCTGCACAGCTTACAGCATCCCACCCCAAACCTACTCACTTTCCTGCCAGAGTCTGAACCCCAGGCCACCCTCCTCAGTGGAAAGCTGTGGCCATCATACTGGGCTCAGTGCAAGAGGGACATGAGGAAGGTCACATACCTTCTTCTCTACACCACCACTTCCATAAGACCATGTGCATATAACAGACAAAGGTAGATGACTGGGGGCTGACGGGATTTATAAAATGAGAGAAAATATTTTACATTGTATTAGTATACTAGACTATTCTCACAATCCAAAGGAATACAATGACACAAGTTAAAAATAAAACATTCTCAAGGAGAAACTCCAGTTTCTAGAATTGGCTATGCCTCATGTTTGCCTTCCCTACTGGAGAGGTGGCCATTGCAAGCTAGGTCCCACTCCGCTTTGGAAAGTCCCCTGGGATCCATCCCCATTGGTGCAACACATAGACCCAAGGCTCCAGTACCACAAGGTTGTATGTGGAGGGGTGTGGTGGGTGCTGGAGGGAAGGCTGTGAGGGAAGAGTGGAAGGGAGGCTCTCATCCTCCCAGGACCAGCTCTCCTCAGAATCTCTCCATCTGTGAGAGAACAGCTGTGCTTCTCTTTCTTCCTAGTTATCCAGTGGGCAGCTCTTAGACTCCCACATGCCTCTGTGTGTGCACAGACTCACACGCAGAGACTCACACACACATACTTTCTTCCACACCCACAGTCCTATGAACAAACAGCATATCTCAATGCAAACATCAGTTTTTAAAGCCTGTTAACCTCAATTTAACCCTGCCTTCAATGTCAAGCAGAGTACAGCAGTGCCCCATGTCCATCCTTTTACTTCAAAACTGTGTCTATACATCCACCTTTTTAAAAGACAGAATTACTAGTAATACTCCTTTTTATTGCAACAAAGCTCACTGACCCCTGTAGTCACACTTGACTATATGAAGACTCATCAAACCATTTCAAGTACTGACTGCTGTATACTCAGATAAGAGCCATTCTGAAGTAGGATCTTTGTCACCCCAAACACTGTAAGGAGATATAAGTCCCTTGTCACTCGACATAGCAAGTAGATATAGTTCCTGCCCTCATGAAGCTTACAACCTACTGAGAAAGACACAAAACAAATGAATAAAAAATATGCATAATTACAACTGCAATTAGCACTATGTAGAGAATAAAATGGTAAAATGATAGACAACAAGGGGAAATCACTTAAGATGGTGGTCAGAGACAGCCTTTTTGATGAGATCTTATGTAAGTACTCAAGTGTGTTGGGAAGAATATTCTCTCAAAAGAAGTAGCATGTATAAAGGCCCTATGGCAGGACAGGTCTTAGCTCATGGGCATAGAGCAGTCAGAGTGTTGTGGTGCAGAGGAGGAAGTTGAAGGTGGGCCAGGGTAGATTATATTGGGCCTGGTGGGTTATAGTAAGAGTTTGGGTTTTATTCTGAGTGCAGTGGGAATCTGCAGAAGGATTTTAAGCAGAGCTGTTAACTAACTTTACATTTAAGAAATATTACACTAGCTGTTTTGTGGAAAATAGACTAGAGATGGACAAAAAGCCTTATTCAGATCCAACCTGGGTGGGGTATGCGAGTGGGTGGAGAGTTGTTCTTCCAGCTACAAATATCATATCTGTTCATCTTCTAGCCATGGAAACGGTCTTAGCTTAGAATTAGTGTTAGCTCACAACTCCCTTCCCCCTCCTCCTCCACCATACACTCATCTCCCTCCCGCCTTCCATCTCTCTGTCTTTTCTATACACACACACACGTGCGCACACACACATTCCTACCACTTCCCTCCTCTCCTTACTTGTCCACATTTGACCCTCGCTTACATTCTTTCGATCATTTTTAGTCCACGGTAACTCTTATTCCAGTATCTTCAACATGATGTGTGACCAATGTTCCAATAAAATGGTTAATTTTCTAATAGTAGTCTAAAGTGGAAGCATTAAATCATCTAAAATTTTGCTCCTTTCAAAATTCCATTCCTGAAAAAGCTATCATTCTTTATGCACTATATGGCTTATCCCTTACAATTCTAGCCTCTCACGGATAGTTGACATTTTTGGATAGTGTCTCCTCAGTCATCTGCCTGCCCTGTTTAAGTAAGTCCATGCACCACAGAACTCAGGGTGTGTATTCAGAGTTCTGTTCAACTCCCTAAGTCCTAAATATTACCTCTGTGACCACAGGCAACCTTCCTGAGCCTCCAGATCTTGGTAACCTAAAGAGAATAGTTATTTCCTTAGAGGTTATGAGGATAAGTTGAAACTATATGTACACAGTCTAATACTACATTGATTTTTAGTTGGTAATATTACATATGCAAATAGCAAGCAAACATCACTTAGAACTTTTGATCCCTGAAGGTTCAACTTTTCCCTTTTTTTTTCTGCTTACCATCTACTCTCCTTGCCTTCATGAATTCAATCCGTCTTCCAGTCTTCTTTATGTGGCCACTACTGTATTGCTTTCACCTACCCCTATCTAAGTCTCCTCGTGACCTCAGTGAAGACCCATAAAGGGAAGGAGTTGCATGGCAGTTTCCCTCAACATCTTTACTTATTCAGACTTTCCCCTTCCCAAGGACTGTGCATGTTAGAGACAGAGTAATGTGTCATAATGTAAACAATAATGCTGTAGAGACAGATCAAGAACCAAGACTGCTGGTGAGTACCATCTGTTTTATGAAGCATAATTAATAAGCTGGAGGGATTTGGGGTAGTAATCAAATGAATGATTTAGGAAAATCAGATTGGGATGAGCCAAGCAACACCAAGGGCTCTGTGCATTTGCCCAAATCATCCAGCGTTGGCCTGGTTCACCAGTACCTCTGGACTCCCAGAATGAGTCGCTCAGCTGCACAGCATATTGTTGGTTCCCAAACTGCCTTTGTTTCCTTATCTTTAGTCTTTGTGCCGCTTATCTCTTGCCTTCAAAAACACAAACTTACTGAATAATTTTTGCACACTGCTACTTCTGGATTACTACCTTTCACAGAAATAATTTCTAGTTTATTTTTATAATAAAATATCCACTCAGGAGCGCCTGGGTGGCTCAGTGTGTTGGCCATCTGACTTCAGCTCAGGTCACAATCTTCTGGTTTATGAATTCAAGCCCTGCATCAGGATCTGTGCTGACAGCTCAGAGCCTGAAGCCTGCTTCATATGCTGTGTCTCTCTTTCTCTCTGCCCCTCCCCTGCTCATGTTCTCTGTCTCTTTCAAAAATAAAATAAACATTAAAATCCACTTGACCCCAGAGCTGTAGTAATTCTGATAATTCAGAAGATAATTCAAGATCTCCCAGTGACCCAAACATATTATAAGCATTATTTTTGTGGTCTACATGCATAAATGCCAGTCCAGAGGGAATTCTGGTTAATATAATGCCAGATTCATTTACTATAATATCAGGCATAATAATATTTAAAGCATCTAGACATGTCTCCCACTAGTAATAAAAGCAAACTGGTTTAGCTCAAGTCCATTATTCAAACATGAATACTACTACTAATAAATAATATTAATTGCAAACACTTATATAGTCATTGTGTGTGAGATAATTATTTTAGTGCATTATGTGTTCATTCATAAAACTCCATAAAATAGGTACCATTACTATTTCCATTTTACAGATGAGGAAACTGAGGAAGGTCACAAAACTAGTGAGTGGCAGAATCAGGGCTTGAACTAAAAAAAAATCAGGCTTTAAGTTCTACAACTTATTATGCTTACTCCTCTCTTCCTTTCATTCAGAAATAGTTATTTTTAATAGAAATATTTGGGAAACTGTTTACTCACAAAGGCAGGTTGAGTAACAAATAAATAATCAAATGTTAAACTTTATAATATGTCCCAGATCAGTATAATATGCACTTGCTAAAAGTGGAGAAAAGATCATAGGCTATTGCTTTCCTCCCTACCGCTGACACCAGTCCCACACAGTCCTGTTTGTCACTGACATGCCTGAGGCTGGCTCTGGAGATGCTGAGCAAGGGCCCTGCTTCTGGAGCCTGGACACAAAGCTACCTCAGCTCCATGGGCAGCCTGGAAGCACGGGGACGTACATGCAAGATGCAGAGGGAAACCCTCCTTGTGGTCGATTCATTTCTGATGAAAAGAAGGGGTGTTCATTCATCTAGCAAATATTTATTGATCATCTATTATCTATTCCAGGCATGGTTTTTTGATCTTGGGATTCAAGAGTAAACAAAACAAAAACTCTTCTAGAAGTTGACATCTCTAGAGGGTAGAGAGTAAAAAAATAAATAAGTAAAATAGATAATAGGTTTGATAATAGAAGAAAAACAAAGTAGGAAAAGGGGATATAAAGAACTGAAAGTTTAGAGAGGGGTAGAAAGAATGAATTTTCTGAGAAGATGCTATTTGAGTTGCAAAGGGGATTTTTTGTGTGCCCTTCCCCTACCAAATTATAACCCAAAAGATGTTCATCTGAAGATTACAGAGTTAAAATGATTGAATGTATCCCCATTATTTCAATCGCTCAGAGTCAGCCAACATAAAGCCATAAACCAAAGCTTTCACAGATTTACATGGTGGAAAAAGGAACAGAAAAAAAAACTCATATTTCTCACACATTGAATTGACCTCTTGCTCTGTCTTCCATCCACTGATGTGGTCTCCATGCTCTGCTTACTCACACAGAGGATATATGCATGAAAACAACTTGTTGGAGAGTTGAAAATGATATTAACCACTTGCTTTTGCTATCTAATTCCAAATTATTTTCATTTAATAGAAATGAATGCACACTTGGGTGTCATGCCAACCCAGCCTCAGCTAATTGGCTAGAAGTGGGAACAAACTGCTATTAGAACTTACTAGCCATAAAATTAGCTCTAATGAAAGTAAATATAAGGTACAGCAGACACACAAAGAAGGAAGTCTGTTCCCAAGTGCAGAATGCAAGAGCCAGCTGTTTGCTATATGGAATTCTGAAGAAAGCATTCTAGTAGCAACATCAAGTCCAAAGGCATGGAGGTCTGAGAGGACTTAGGATGTTTGAGGAACCACATGGCGTCCATGTTGTTAGCACATAACACATAGGCAGGAAGGCAGACCACCACAGGACCACCTTTCAAATGTCTCATCCCTCCATTCTGGTGCAACATCTTAATTCTTGGTGTCTGAACAGGATTTCAGAGCCTGTACCTAGATACCCACTGGGTCACTATTACAGGGCTGAGAGAATCTAAAATCCAAGATCAAAGACAAAGAGTTTGCATGAGGAGGTCACCTTTCCATCTTATCCCAAACATCTCCATCTCTGAGGGTCTGAGGAATAGCCTCTTGCTGATGACCCTGGGACAACAAAATTGCTAGTTATAGCTCTTCCAGGGAATGGTGGGAGACAACCCTAGACAGCCAGGGCTTAAACCTAATGCCACATTAGGTTCCGGCATTATTCTATAGCTGGGGATTGCTCCTGAGCACTCCAAACCAGAGAAATGACATGATCATATGCTCCACACGTTTATTTTAAAGTTGGAATAATAATAGATTTGAAAGTGCTTTGCAAACCTTAAAGTCTTATTTCCCCCCTAGTTTTCGGCACATAGGATGACTTAGTAACATTCGGAGAATTAATGAGGGAGTGAAAGACAGACCAACCATGCAGAAACAAATTCCCTCTGCTCCCAGAACAGCTTTAGAGCCCTTAAGCCTTTGAGGAGAACTGATCCCCAGTGATTTCATGGGCTCCATCTAAAAACTTGACGGAAATGACTTGAATTGGAAGGCTTCTAAGGATTTTTCCAACGTTCTATTTCATCAAATATTCTCTTGCTTAGAAAAGTGAGCGGAAAGAAGTCAGACTGAAAGATACGTAACCACAGCTTGGATCACTGAGTTTTTGAATTGAGAAGTTTTGATAAAGCAGGGCATACCATATGCCATGAACATGTTCATGAGGACACAAGGAAAGTAGGAATAAGCCAAAGAACCAAATAAATTGCTGAACAGTGAGAAGGATCCTATTCAATGGTTCAGTAAACCCAGTATTTATGAGGCTTTAAACTTTCCTTTCTTTCCATACTATTGCAGCTCTCAATCAGCCGTTCCATATAAATATCAAAGTATTTCTAGCTTATTTGTACTCTTTGCTTCAGTGACCATGCAGGCAATTTATCCTACACTGTTTCCAAGGCTGAATGAAATCCACAGTTCTGCCTCAATTCCTTTCTCCCTTTAGAGATTTTGCTGCCTCCTGGTTTGGGTTCCTTCCAATTTGCGAGAATAATGGATTTCACCACATTCTCTCTCCCCCTCCCTTCTGATGCTATCCTTCATTAACTCTAAAGTTTCCTCTTCTCCCAGGATTCCACCGGCTTCCTCACCTTTCCCCAGGGACAAACAGCCTTCTCACTTAGGGACTTGTCTACCTTGTGCTCAGAACTAGCAACATCTGCTAGCTTGTTCTTCTGCACCCTGGACTACTTAAAACTGTCCTGACTAGTAATCCCAGCAAAACTAAGGTCCGGGGACATGTATGCTCCAATCTATGAAAAGCTTCTCTGTAAGAGCTGATGTACAATTACACTTCCATGAGAAAGCAATGAAGGAGGAAACTGACTTATGAAATCAGTACTCATGTTCCAGTCATCATGAGCTCACTGTCTCATCATAAACAACAACAACAACAACATTTAAAATGATCAGATTTGCTTTGGTGATGGAATGACTTTTTCTTACTCTTCATACTACTTCTGTTCTAAAGTATAACTAAAATATGTAATAATACTTCCCTCTAATTTTAATAGAACTCTTTTCTTCCTACATTAATGCCACATTCAGTGTCTCAAATTCGACACAACAGTTTAGTGAAAGAATGTCATCATATATGAAGAATAGCGTTTTTAAAAGTGCTCATTTAATTGTAATACACCCTGTTATTCTCTGGATGGGCCTCCCTTGTCCTAACTTGACTCGGGAGGGAGAGAGCAAGTAGAAAAAATGGCATCTCAAACACACAAAATCCTGACCATCAGACCCACTGAGATCTTGAATTCAGCCACCTCTCCTCTCCCTTCATCCCACTGTTCTCTTTCAGGCCACTTTTCTCCAATCCTTCTCGGGTCTTCCAGCTTTCCCTCTCACTCTCCTCCAATCTATTCTACAATCTGCAGACAAAGTCATCCTAAGAAAATGCAAATATGATCCATCACTTACCGTCATTAAGTGACTTTCCATTAAACTCAGAATAAAGATACACTTTCTACTTCAGGCATGGCCCTTCAGTTCCTTATTGCTTACTATCCCAGCCTTCTCTTTGGGCCCTCAGTCCTGCCCACATGCTCCACCCACCTCAATAGGAAAGGAAAGACATACAGTCTCAATCTATCAATTTCTGTCTCTGTCTCTCTCTTTCTCTGTCCCTTCCCAGATCTTAGCACAGATGTTTGTGCATATAATAAATATATATATATATTTGTATATATATATACACACACTTTACCTGTTTACTTAGATATCAGGTCCTCCAGGGGACTTCTGTGACCCTCCCAGGAGGAGTCAGCCATCTGCTATGGGTTTTGCACTGCTCCTTGTTCCCTTGTTGGGGGACTACACAGCACTCATCACTGTGTTGGTTCATATGTCTCCCCTCACACATGATACACAGAGTCCTTGCAGGCAAAGCTGCAAGTTATCCTCACAGCCCTGGGCCTGGCACCTAAGATACCTTCAGTAGAGGGTCCACAAATAAATAAGTGATAATCTAAGAAAACAGAATTAAATTTTCCTCATGTGCATTAATATTTCCATATAGGATTCACTGAGAGTAAAAAAAAAACAAATGAAATTCCTTTTTAAGTGTTTTTTAGGGGTGCCTGGGTGGCTCAGTCAGTTAAGTGTCTGGCTCCTGATTTCAGTTCAGGTCATGATCTCCTGATAATGAGATTAAGCCCCTATCAGGCTCCACACTGAGTGTGGAGCTTCTCTTGCACTCTCTCTCCTTCTGCCCCCTCCCCTGCTTACACTCTCTCAGAAGAAAATTTTATAAGCTATATAATAGTTCATAAAACCAGTGAAAACAAGAAAAAAAATCTCAGTTTAAATGGCTTTTCCAAGTCATTTAACTGCATAAAGCCTTTTTTTCAGTGTTTACATGTTCCTGATCTGTGAGCTGCCCAAGGCAGGACCTATTCCTTTTAGTTTCTTTTGAGACTAGAGAACTATTATACACTCCACTCCATGCCTTGCTGTAGATTGTGTGTGCCCCCAACTGTCACTAATTCTCTTGGATCGTACTTGCCCTTTGTCAGAGGGACCTCTATAAATCGCCAGCTTCCGACCTGCCTTCTTAGACGACCACTCAAAGCAGATGAAAACAATTAACCACTCCATACCACACAACAACTGAGTAAAGAAAACGCTGAATAGACAGATCTCTATATAATCAGAAAATACCTGTTTATTAAGCTGCAAGTATCTAGAATCATTTTTTCTTTGCAGCACAAAGTCACAATTCAGCCACACTTGTCCACATTGTCATAGTGAATGCTAAAATACAACAAATAATTCCTTGTGAGGGAAGTAAGATTTTAGTTCTCAGTGCTCTGATTTTTCTCCACAGGAAAATGATATTTTACCAAAAATAATTTATACCTTGGCATCTGAAGTAATGCAAATTGATGAAAATATAAGAGTCTGTTAAAATTAAGGATATGAAATCCTTTGGCTCACACACTATGCAGATTGAGAACTTTGGTGAACGTTAGAAATGCAGGCTGCACATTGTGTTCTTGAGACATTTATATAGGTCGTACAGGTGGTCTGTTCCCAATACATGAGCACACACACCCTAACTAAAACCTTTAATGAATATTTGCTGCAATGACCATATAGAGTTTATTCTAAATTTGAACTTCTTTGTACTTCCGACAGTAGGAATGCAGAAGGCTGAAAGACTGGCAGCCTCAAAGATTTTTAAAAACCCAGAATTAGAAGGTCTATTTTTTAAGGTCCTTGTTATATAGGTTCTGTGATTCACCAATCAATTACTTCTCATCAAAAATAAGGATGGTACAGACCTGTCCTTAGGTTGCTCATGGTCTGATGAAAAGAGGAGAGGAAAAAAGAAAAAGAAGAAACAAACATATATTGAGTGTCTGTTATGGGTCAGATACTATATAAAATGTTATGTACAATTTCATTTAATTTCCATGATAGCTCCATGAGATTGGATTATTAGCTCTGTCTGTCACAGAAAGAGATGTTCAGAGAGCTCTTCTTTCCAACATTATCCTGCTGGGAACTTGCTGCAGAGCAATGTCGTAAGAGCAAGAGAAGCCAGAGAAGGAGGCAGGTTCGTCTGAGTGGATAATACTACCAGCTGACACAAGAAATAAGAGAGTGGGAAGGAGAGCTGCATGGTTAGATGTAAAGAATTTGGAGATGCCCATTTTGATGTCTTTGTTCCTGAGGCGTCAGCTAGAAATATGGGTCTGGAGTTCAGGGGAATTCAGAGCTAAAGCCATGAATGAGATCCTTAGGGATTATGTACAGATTCCATAGAGAAAAGGCTGGGGACTGAACTTTGGGCTTCAAAACAAAACAAAACAACAATAACAACAAAAACACTATTTAAGGAGAGAATTCACCAAAAAGGCTATAATGGAATTGTAGGAAATGCAAAAACATGAACAGGAGAATACAGTGTCATAAAATAAGGACTATAAAGTAGAAGCAGATGTTAAAGCAGGGCTGCATAGATGTTTATGTCTTATTTGGTTGGGGAGGGGGTTGCTGGTTGAGTTATGGGCTGAGGAGGAGCCTGCTGAGGTGGAGACAGGGAAGATGGAATAGAAAGGAGGTAACTTGTTGACTTGCAAAGTGGCCCCATACCAGAAGGACAGGAGAAGACCAAAGAAAAAGGCAAACTATGCCAGGGTGGTGGGTAGCAGCTTTCATAAGCAATAAGAAGTAAGGGAACTTATAAAGCTTTTTATAGAGGCTGCAGATGAGTAGATCTCCCACCTGCCTGCAGAATCTTAAAAGTTTATACAGAGGCCGTAGCTGGGTTCAGTCACATATATACCATCCAGATGGTTTCAGTAACACCTTACTATCTCAAGGTTGTGTCCTTTAGGCAGCTTCTAGTACAGGGAAGGCAAGTAGAATGCACACTCCATGGACAGGCAAAGAAGTTAGGGTTCTGGGTCCAACTCTCAGGTCAACCAAAGGTCACATCCTCCTCATGATGACCTTCTCCCACTGGGTGGCACACTCCAGACCTAGCAGAGGGCTGTGTACAAAGTCTTAGAAATGTTTTTAATGACTGAAAGAAGTATTTAATTAATTAATACTTGGAGGACCCCAGAGAAGATGGGGGAAAATGAGATCCAGAGTGCAGATGATTGGAGATGAGCCCTGGACATCACATTTTCCTTTGAAACTGGCATCACCAATGATAAATATGGTGGTTGAATAGAGGAGACACTCAAATGTTTATGGATAAATGGAAGGAAATTATATTAAGGGTGCTATCAAAATATAGTTCATCAGTGTTCCTTAATTTCAGTTAGAAAATTCTATTTTAAAAGTCTATTGATCAAAAAATTTTGGTAATCAAAAACAATTTTGTAATAGGCATGCTAAAATGGCCTTCTCTTGATTTTTCAACAAGAGTGACACAAGCCTTTCACTGTCGATAGTTTAATACTATGCTTAAAAAAGGAAATTGGTTATTGAGCATTGTAGAAATTATTTTTAAATATAACGACTATTCTCATGCTGCTATAATATAGGATATGCTCACGGATTTTAAAAAAAAGATGAGATGCATAAAAATAAGAATGAAATGTAGAAATCTGCTCTTTTAAGTTGGTGTTTATCCAATTAGTAAGGGCAGAAGCCATAGGAAGAAAAGATGTTAAAAAAAAAAATAAAAAATATAACCATACAGGTCTGCAATCCTATGGCTACGTCAATAGAAATGTAAATGTATAGAGAATTTAGATACTACTTAGCAGGGTTTATCTTTTCTATTTATGTCCTTTAAATGCTATCTGAGACAGCACTGGGACCATGGCCCCCAGGTAAGAGCAGATTCTTCAACATGCAGCTCTGTCACAAAAATGCCAGCCACCTCCTTTCCCTATGGATTTGAATTTTGTTCTCTACCTTAGAAAGTCAGCATTTCCACACCTACTGACTTCTATGCTCCCTCTATAGGTTTCCACTGAGAGGAATACAAAGCCAAGTGTTTTCAAATGATGTAGGTGTAGAACACCGGAGAATCATGTTATCTTCCCAAACTGTTCAGTGGATAAACTTCTTTAGTTACTCTCCAAGATTCCTAATGAGACACCAATTTTTCTTCAATGCCTCCCAACCACTACTAATGTCTGCAAGAGGTGATATTTGGATAATGAAAGGTGGTAAACTAATTTCCTTTCCTCCCCATTCCCATTGTCACCACATGGTCAACTGGAATTGAGTAACTGCAGTAACTTCAAAACCTGGCTACTATCTACAGACTGCTTTCTCTCATGTGTTTATTCTCTACCACGCTGCCAGAGCAATCTTGCAAAAACACACACACAAGCTACCATGTTGAGGCCCTGTTGAAGAACCTACAATGGGTCCTATTGTCTGCCATGTTAAATCTTAATTCCTTTGTGCAGTTTTTAAGATCTTCAAAATTTGGCTCCACTCCTACTTATACTACTTATACTCCTGCACTCCAAGGCACCTTCCTCTTGAACAGAACTATCTTTCTGTTCAAGGCTATTCTCATCTCAGACCCATGCCTCTCCTGCCCTGTCCCCATTTCCCTACTGTTGGAAAGCTTTCATTCCTCCTCCATCCCCCTCCCAACTCCTTCTCCATCCCTCCAAGACCAGGGTAAGCCCTATACCTTCCAGAGAGCTCTCCAACTCTTCCAGTCCCTGTTGGACACTCTTCCTGTGTGTGGAAGACAAAGTCAATACTAGGTAATATTTGGAAAAGTGATGGTACACTTAATTGTTCTTTGCTGGGACTTCTTTGGAATATATCTTACATTTCTTTCTATATTCCCTACATAATCTAGGGGAGGGCAAAGCAAGTAGTAGACCTAAATACTTACTAGGCCTTGACCGTAGAGTATGCACCTGTCCTTTAGTTCTGGAGGCCACAGTAGTTTACCTCTGGTTGTATGTCAGCAGCTGGAGAACTAGTTACAGACATTTTTACTATAAACCCAGTTCTCACATTACATCCTTAGTAAATGCGAGTCTATAACTGGATGAGTCAGAAACTTCTATAACTTCATACGATGTTAACCAAAATGAAATGTTTTCCTCTGACTCGTTTTCACCACTTTCTCAGAGAGATACAGTTGGTTTGGAATCAGAGCTCTATATTAAGTGTGATAAGAAGCTAAAGAGAAGAAATGATGTGGGAACTCATGGCTATGGAAACTTTCAGCTTTGGTTATCCCCAACTCTTTTTCTTTTAATTTTTTAAATGTTTTATTTATTTTTGAGAGAGGGAGAAACAGCGTGAGCAGGGGAGGGTCAGAGAGAGGGAGACAGGATCCAAAGACAGGCTCCAGGCTCTGAGCTGTCAGCACAGAGCCCAACGCGGGGCTCAGACCCACGAACCATGAGATCATGACCTGAGCTGAAGTCAGACGTTCAACCAACTGAGCCACCCAGGCGCCCCATCTCCAACTCTTTTATGTCATCTGCTAGTCTGGGCTTAGTTCATGTGGCCATATTGCTTGCAAGCCTTTTCCATGACTTTGAATGACACCATTTCAGGCTACTGATGTTTAGTGCCTGTCTTAATACTTTTGATTCATTTAGAAAATATATGGCTGGTGTGAAATAAAATGAAGCCTGGATTCTTGGTTGAACTCTTAAAGTCCTGTTCATCAGATGCTTTAAGAAGACGAGGCCTTTCCTAGACTCTCCTCAATCTGTTTCCTCAATCATCTCAAATATTAGAATTAGCTTCCCACTGGATTGTTATTTTAAATGGTAATTACATATTAACAGAAGAACCAGAATAAATAGCATTTATATTTTTGGTTTTCTGTGATTATTTATGTCTCTGCTTTCAGAATGAAATCACTTCCTTCCTGACTAATCAGAAGGCTGAATTTAGGTAACAGAGTATAGCTATGGACCTAAGCTATATTTCTGAAAAGAAAAAATAATTTCATAGCTGACTATGCATGTCTTAGTTGAAGGCCATCCTACATCCCCTGGCAACTACATATTCATTCTTCAGGACCCAGTTCAAAATGTCTTTCTCTCTCTGAAGCCTTCTCTAGCTTCCCCAGAAAAAGTCTGGCATCCCTCCTTCATATTCCAATGGCACATCTTTTTTAATTCCTTGAAGTCACAAATATTTACTGAGCACCTACTTTCTATTACTCAGTCTCTTATACCCTTGCCATGAGTTTATCAGTTTCGCCCATCTGTCTCCCCCTCCCACTCAACCTCCAGAGGGTGAGTACTATATGTTACTCATTTTCCTACCCTCTGCACAATGCTTGCACACAGAATATGCGCACTGGGGTGATTTACACCATAAACTACACCCGAGGGAAAGGATGGGAAGATGGAGTTTAGGCCGGAAAGTCTGAGTTGTCAACAAAAATCATCTATATAGCTCTTGAATTTGCCTCCTGCTGCCTTCCTATTACCACAGCCTCTGACTTTTTCAGGCATTCCTAGTTTCTTGCCTGAATTTACTGATGACCTCTCAATTGGTCTCCCTAATTCCACAGTATTCTTTTCTTCCATTATCTCTTCTAATCCATCTTTGACA
The DNA here is from genome assembly GCF_006229205.1 of Suricata suricatta. Lineage (NCBI taxonomy): Eukaryota > Metazoa > Chordata > Mammalia > Carnivora > Herpestidae > Suricata > Suricata suricatta. The sequence goes on along the minus strand of NC_043703.1, from coordinate 63,768,272 downwards.
TAACGTTTAGCCTGATCTTTCTAAAAATAAATACTTGTTTGCCTAACATCCTTTCAGTACTTAAAAATCTTTCAGTGATCATACACACACATACACACAGGCACATGCATACATTGCCTTCAGTTTGAAATTCAGTGCCTTGTTATGTTCAACTCCATCCATGGTCCAGTTCCTCCTTTTTCTTCACTGTTACTCCTCCACTCACACCCTCTTTTCTAATTATACTAAACTACTGGAAGCTCTCTGAAAGTTCTAAACCATCTCATTTTTATGCACTGGCATATGATGCTTCTTTTTCCTGAACTGAAATCTTTCATATCCTTTATCTTACTCAATGCACTCTAAGTTTCAGGTTATATCTAAGGTGGTATGTTCATCTGAGATGCTTTCCTTAACCATCCCCCCACATCCCAACTGGATTAGGTGTCCAATGCACGAACTCCAGTACCACTTGTACATTCCCCTAACACAGAATATCTCACAGTGGTACAACATTTACATACCAACAAATATGTGCACTGTGAAATGGATTATGTAAATTTAAAGATACAGTAAAACCTTGGGGAGCCTGGGTGGCTCAGTCGGTTAAGCATCCAACTTCGGCTCAGGGCATGATCTCACAGTTTGTGGGTTCAAGCCCCGCATCAGGCTCTGTGCTGAATGCTTGCTCAGAGCCTGGAGCCTGCTTTGGATTTTGTCTCCTTCTCTCTCTGCCCCTCCCTGCTCATGCTCTGTCTCACTCTGTCTCTCAAAAATAAATAAATGTAAAAAATTTTTTAAATACAGTAAAATGTTAAAAAATAAGTAAACTTAAGAAAAAAAGATGTGAAATATATTTTAGAGAAAGAATCAATAGGGCCTGATGATAGGCATATATGTGCTGGGGGGCGGGGGTTGGGGAAGAATCAAAGATGACTCCAACATGTCAGAGGGAACGAGGGAATGTCACAGCCCATTCATTTTCACCCTTGGCTGTGACCCCTGAAGCCTTCTTGAGTTTCTTAGAACTCAGAGGTCTTGAGAAAAAGCCTATCAAAGGCCCCTTCCTCCATGAGCAAAACCATCTAAGAGACCCATTTAAGTTTTCAACATGAATTAGGAATTCTTTCTGAGAAGGCACAAAGAAATGAAAGACATGTGTGAATCTTATTGAAATTGGCAAGATAAAACGATGCCTGGTTTTGAGATTGTGAAAGATTCTTATTTAATTGCCCAGAGCAGTTATCAAAGGGTTTAAGAAACATGTCAAGAAGTCCAGTGGAATCTGGGTGCCTGAGTGAGAACTCTGATTCTAAAACTGAGCATAAGGTTTTTCCCTGATGAGCCACAAAATATAAAAGTATTTAGTTAATCTCTTTAAAGAATTCATTATAGGGGTACCTGGGTGGCTCAGTCAGTTAAGCGCCCGGCTTCAGCTCAGGTCATGATCTCATGGTTTGTGGGTTGGAGCCCCACGTCAGGCTCTGTGCTGACAGCTAGCTCAGAGCCTGGAGCCTGCTTCAGATTCTGTATTTCCCTCTTTCTGACCCTCCCCTGTTCATGCTGTCTCTCTCTGTATCTCAAAAATAAAATAAAAAACATTAAAAATTTAAAAAAAAGAATTCATTATAATGGAACAAATAAATTGTAACAGCAGAAAGCATATAGTAGTATTTTGGTATTTTGTGGTTTTTCTTTTAATTGAACATTACCTATTCCTATAGATGGCCTTAGAAAATATTTACAAATAAATACAGACTCTCCTTTCTAGCATAATCACTATCAGTGGGACATATGTTGCATCTTTAAAAGTAATCTCAGTATTCTTCTCCGCTTCCTTTTATAAACGTTTTTTTAACATTTTATTTATTTTTGAGAGAGAGAGAGAGAGACAGAGAGAGAGAGAGAGAATGTGAGCAGGGGAGGGTAAGAGAGAGAGGGAGACACAGAATTGGAAGCAAGCTCCAGGCTCTGAGCTGTTGGCACAGAGCCTACCGCAGGGCTTGAACCCACGAACTGTGAGATCATGACCTGAGCTGAAGTCAGAGCCACCCAGGCGCTCCTCCACTTCCTTTTAAAACAATGCTGTTACTAAAGTTTGGTGAATAAAGAAAATATATCCTATTTGGTAACCGCTTGTAAATAGTGTACTTTCTTCTCTCAAAACTGTTAAATGAAATCTATTTACATCCAATAGTTAGGTTTCCACACAATGAAGTGATTACTTTGGGCTTGGATCCTCAAGAAATTCCGTTGTTGTGCTAAATAATGGCTGGTCAAGAAATGAGGGGTGGGTTTTAAGAAGTTGTCATATCTACTTATTTCCATCACTGAAAAAAATGACAATAGAAAATTATATCCTGATTTCCAGATCCAGAAATGTCAGTGTAATCAATATCACTATGTTAGTGGCAAGTAAGAACCCACGGAGAACAGAGAAGGGGAAGGTGGTAGGGCACAAAGAGACTTAAGGGATGGGCTATGCCCTCAGGGAGTTTACAGCTTCTTCCTAAGACTGCAGTCCGCCTAGCTCCTTCCTGCCTCTGGACGTTTGTTCTGGCCATTGCTTTTACTTTCAATAGATTCCTCACACCTCTGACTTGGCAAACGTCATTGATCAAGGTATCATTGATTCTCAGCTTAAGTACCACTTTATCAGAGTAAGGGATTTGGGGTTATTCTCTGTACCTCTAAGACAAATCCTTCATTTCTAGCACCCTGTGAATGTCTTCACTGCATCTGTCATGATTGTTATCATAGACATACTTGTGAATTTTTTTTGACTCATGTCATTTTATGATTATCTCCCCAGATACACTGCAAAGTTTATGAATACAAATGACCTTGCACACCACTCTACCCTCAGCCCTAACACTGCATGGCACATAGTGAGATCTCAGTAAATATTTGTGGAACAATTTGATTTATTGATGACATGAATACAAACTGTCAAAAAGTACTTCATGGTAGCATGACTGAGGTTCATAATAGCTCCCTTGTGAAATTATGGGAGGGAATATCCAACCTGAAGCTGAAATGGTCACTGTTAAGAGAATAGCTGAGGAGATGGAGATGGATCTAGAAGAAAGAACAAGATTTATTCCAGAGAAGATATGGGAAGGTGCCTGTGGCTGGAGGAAAAGAACAGTAGGTATGGCAAATGGGAGGGGACATGAGGACACTGGCATGGTTGAACAGGAGGGTCTATAGGAAGGTGGTGGGATTAAGAAGACAGTTACATTGAGGCAAATCTAGGCAATGATGGTCCCATTAAACATTCTGAGCTAGGTGATTACTATACAAACCTAATATTTTGACATCTAAACTATAAAGCAGTTAAAATAAAGGGTTTAATTTTCACTATATAGACCTCTTGGCTTTACTAAAAGATTATGGAAGGATTATTTTAGACAATATCACTTTGGATAGATTACAATATTTGTTTATAACTAAAACAGAGCAAGAGTTGTGAGAGATTAATAATTAATGAGCCGAGTGGCTAAGTTAGTAACCACTGCTAATTAAAGACCATTTAAAAATTAAGGTAACACTTCAATTCTAATCCTGAAAGTTGACATTTGTGATTTGATTTATGAAATTTTAATTTATATAAATCTTTTCAAAATCACATCTACTGCATTTCACAAAGTATCTTTCAGATCCTAAAATACCACTTAAAGAAGATTCCAGAGTATTTTCAAAAACAGTCAATTAATTACTCAGCTAGTTGTAGAAAAATAGAACCGCAGCTCTGATTCCACTGAGGTACCTTGCCTTCAAATAAAATCGACAGTAAAATGCCTGGCTTACTCTCAGTTCCCCTGGGGAATGACAGGAGATGGCTTTTACCTAGTGACTTCTCTCTTGAGTACCTCTTATTGTCAGACAATAAGCTGTCCATTTTTTAAAATACTACATTTCCCCAAATGTGGAACACGTGGCCAACATTTTTTTATAAATATAAAAAACTTTTTCCAACATAAAATAAGTGAAACTATGCCAAGGAAATGACCAACATCCACCCAAACTCTTGATTCTGAGACCAAAGTCCCCTGAAGTGCAGTTCCCTCTTCTAAACCCCACAGAACAAGTCACCACTCGCCACTGGAGAACAGTAGTTTCATATGGCTCAACCTAATATATCTTTCCCTGAGAAGCCATGTGTCTGCAAATTGCCTACATGTGGTCAATAGTTCTAATAGAGAAAGTCAGAGATATATTACATGTCATGTCTTTTTCTCATCTAATGGTATGACTTCAGTGATCCCACAGCAAATCCAAAACATCTGACATTGAAATATACACTATGAAATATACCACTGAAATATAGTCACCTTTTCAAACGAGATTTCACAGCATGACTGAAAAACTTACAAAATACAACTATTCTGTTATGGAACCTAAAAACTTAGCTGTGGAAAGATAAAATGAAAATTATTTTCAAGCTGAGATGCTTATAAAGGTAATGTATTATGGATTAAGGACTACTTGAGCAGAACATACATAATTGACTAAAATAAGTTTCAGTGTTGTCTGAATGCAAATTGTGAATTTACAGTGAGCATTTTCATTAATTTAGTACTCAACCACATCCGCTACAGAAATCTCTAAGATTGGTACACTTTCTCCTCCTAGGCACTGTCTTCCTAGGTATGAGCACGAGAGGCCTCCATATGGGAAAAAGCCGAATTGGAAGATAGTGACTCTAATCTGCATATGTGGCAATTTGCCTGGAGATTTCTATTCAAAATGGTCTCCCAGAGTCTCTCCTAGGAAAAGCAGCTAATTAATGCACCACTCCTAGAGTTGACTGGAATATCAGATCGATGTGTGTGCTATGAATTTAAGTTCAAGGAAGAAAAGCCTAATTTTGCAAATGTGAATATGTTAGGAGCATCTAAGGATGTTTTCTTTGCCTGGTGAAACATGAAACTTTCTATTACAGTATCCCAGACCCGGGCTTCCCATTGTCTCACAAAAGGGCATGTGGCCTTTTGAGACATTGTGCTACTCTTTTGACAGAAGAATCTACAGCACAAAGAGTGCAGTACACTCTAAAAACACAGGGCAATCCAGATGTCTTCACTCAACATACTCTAAAATTGTGCTGTCCAGTATAGCAAAAATTAACTTTTTACATTGATTACATGTTAATATAACAATATCATATCATATGATGATATTTTAAATCAAATTCATCACTATAATGAGTTTTACCTTTAAAAAAACTTGGCTACTAGAAAATTTAAAATTATATGTGTCATGCATTATATTTCTAGTAGACAGTCATCCTTGAAAACTGTGAAAACCCATCCTCTTCCTAACTACTAGGGTTGGATGGAGCCCAGCAGGCATGCCAGCTTTCAAAACCTGAGCTGTAACTCTTGAGGCTAGATGCTGAAATGAAGGCTTATACAAAGTACAGTAGAAGAATTTATCCTGGTAAGCAAGGTGATGGGCAAAGAAATGGTCTAATAGATCACAAGGGCCAGGTTTCTATGACAGTTTCAGAAGGGAAGCTGTGCTTTTCAAATTGTGGTCCGCAAACTAGAAGCATCAGCATCACCTTGGAACCTGATAGATATGCAATTCCTGAGGCCTATCTTGACCTACTGAATCAGAAACTCTGGAAGTAAGTTCCAGTAATCTTTGTTTTAACAAGCCCTCTGAGGTGATTCTGATGCACTCTCAAATTAAGAACCTCTGTTATATCTCATTTTTAACATCCCACCTGCTCAGGCGGGGGGGGGGGGTTGAGGTTTGGAATTAGTTACCATCCCTTCTGCCAAGTGAGGAAACTGTGTGACAAAGAAATGAAGAAATGTACCCCAGTGATATAATTATGAAGTAGCAAAGAAATCGGGCTCTCAATTCCTGTGTCTCTCTTTTTTTTTAAGGTTTTATTTATTTTTGAGAGAGACAGACAGCATAGCAGGGAAGGGTCAGAGAGAGAGGGAGACACAGAATCCAAAGACAGGCTCCAGAGTCCGATGTGGGGCTCAAACCCATGAACCGTGAGATCATGACCTGAGCTGAAGTTGGATACTTAACCAACTGAGCCACCCAGGCGCCCCTCAATTCCTGTGTTTCTAATCCTAGAGTGGATGCATTTAATCATATGTCAAATCAGTGAGGATATGGAGAAGGAGAAGAAAGAGGAGAGGAGAAGGAGAGAAAGGAAAAAGAGGAAGAAGTCCGGGGGGGGGGGGGGGACAAGAAGAGGGGGAGGAGAAATAGGAAAACCAAATCACTTGTGGTTAAACTGTTTGGAGTAACCAACCTAAGAATCTGATGAAACTCCTGTCTGTTTTCAACAAAAACACAATTTACACAACACTGATATAAATTTCAGGAGGCTACTTGACCCTTGACAGCTCTGCCTGCATCTAGTTTTATAACCCTTCATCTAGAGCCCCAAATAGGATGATGAGTCATTATTAATAGGAAACTAGTCTCCCTTTATAGGAATATAAATTATATATATATACAGATATATTCAGATACACTGAGGGGAAAATTTGGTCTTAGATGTTTGATGAATAAGAACTGTGTTTCTTAACATAGGCAGTAATCCCTTGGACATCAGCCTTAACAACAAATATACAGATCTGTCTCCTCAAACAAAAGAAACAAAAGCAAAAATAACTATTGGGGCTACACCCAAATAAAAAGCTTTTTGCACAGCAAATGTAACTATCAGTAAAACAAAAGGCAACCTAGTGAATGAAACAGTATATCTGCAAATGATGTATCTGGTAAGGGATTAATAACCAAAATATATAAAGAACTTACACAACTCAATACCCACAAATAAACAATCCAGTTTTAAAAAATGGGAAGGTGACCTGAATAGACATTTTTTCAAAGAAAACACACAGATAGCCAACAGACACATGAAAATATACTCAACATCACTCATTATCAGGGAAATGCAAAACAAACCACAATTAGATATCATCTCACACCTGTGAGAATGAATGACTAAAATCAAAAACACAAGATACAACAAGTATGGGTGAGAATGTAGAGAAAAGGACCCTCATGCACTGTTGTGGGAGTACAAATGGGTACAACCACTGTGGAAAACAGTATAAAGTTTTCTCCAAAAAATTAAAATACAGAAATACCATATAATCCAGTAATTCCACTTACTGGGTATTTACCCAAAGGAAACAAAAACACTAATTTGAAAAGTGATAAGTACCCTAGGTTTATTGTGGCATTATTTGCAATAGCCAAAATATGGAAGCAAGTCAAGTGACCATCAATAGATGAATGAATAAAAAAGAGGTGATAGACACATACACACACACACACACACACACACACACACACACACACACACATATAGTGGACTGTTTCTCATCCATAAATAAGAATACAATCTTACCACCTGTGACAACATGGATGGACCTAGCAGGTATTATGTTAAGTGAAATAAGAACAGAGCAAGACAAATACCATACGATTTCACATATACATGGAATTAAAAAAAAAACAGATGAACAAGCAGACTTAAAAACAGAATGAAACAGAGAATGAAAAGTACAACATAGAGAATGTAGTTAATAATAATATTCTAATAACTTTGTATGGTGACACATGGTGACCTGTATTTCCTCCATTGCCTTAACTGGGAACAAAATGTTCATTTGTGGTTTATAATCGCAACTGCCTTTTGACAGAGAAAGTAGCAAGTATTGAACTGATCTTGAAATCTGAAAGGGGCAGGGTTTTGAGGGAGAAGGAGAGCCAAGGGACTTGGTCAAATTTGGCTGTAATGTCAAAGCACTGCTACAAAACAAGTTAAAAAAACCACTAATATCTGTGTTTTCCACTTGAAGATAACGTTAATGACAGGAATTTCTATCCGTGTTGGCTTTGGAAGAAAATGAGGCTGAAAAAATGTATGTACAATGAACATGCTTTGTTGTTTGTAGGGCAGAAGGTATTTGCCGAGTCTGAGGCTCTTTGACAAGACAGCTCATTTTTAACCTGACCTGGAACTTTTATAATTTATTTCCAGACAATGGTGATTAAGTGCTTGGAAATGGTGAAAGATGGGAGGCTGGTCTTTCATTAACCTGAAAAAATAAAGCTAAACATTTATTCTTTCATATAAGAGCAAGCGGACTATCTTGAACTATATTGATAAATCCTTATTGTTTCTCTAATATGTAATTCTGCATTTAAGAAGACAGGAAAATATTAAGGGTGAATACATACCTCTGTTCACTGGCATTTATTTAATGCCTTCAAGTACCAGGCAATCCCTTATATAAATGGATTGAGTTCTGAAAGTTTGTATTGTGGAAAATTTTCCATAAAAACTATAAATGCTATTATAATTATATATTATTGTAATCATGTACATAATTATATTAATAATGTATTATATATTTTTTCTAACTACATCAAAAATTAGCTAAAATACATGTTTTTGGAATCAACCTGCAACCTGCAAATAATCTAACTTTTATTTATGGCACTATTTCCATGGGGAAATACAATTAATGTTAGAAACTTATTTAAACCTACCATTGGAAAAACTAGATACTTTTAATACCTTCTATGACTCTGGAAACAAAAGATCAGGACTTTTTATTTTGACTGGCTCTTGTGGAAGAACTTTCTCCACCTCTTTGGCAGCTAGTTTTGCAAAAGGAAGGGAATTTGCCCCCTGGTGGTGATCACATACATGCATGAAATTTTCATAAACAGGTGTTCACATATTACAAACTGCATATGCATTCCTTTTCTCCCCCACCATGAGATTTTTAAGTATATCTTTATATATCCCAAAACTTGAAGGGCATTAGCTTGCATCTAGTAGACAATATGCAAGTTTGCTGACTAATTTTTAAGAATACTGACTTTCCACTAACCATCAGACAAGGGTGAGAGCCTTATTCTTGCAAGCTCTTAGCATAGAATCATAAGCAAAATTATTTTTATTCCAATGTGAGCACACTACCATAGGAATTGCTTTAAAGTAGTTCCTAGTAGTATTAATAAATTTCCAACAAACCAGTTGCTTAGTTGAAATTTCTGTGCCCAGCTTTTTTAAGCACCAACGTGTCGCCAAACACTAACACACACCCTACCTACCAAATTACGAGTTAAACTTGTCATCCCCCTGGTGCAGTTTTCATTGACCAACCCCATCTCCCCCATCGCCTTTATTTACAATTATCCTCTGGCTCTACTGCCTCGGAAGGGATTCCTTTTCTCTTTCCATATTGGATCTTATGGTCTAACACTCTTACCCTCTGGCAATATGAACAGTCATTCTTTCTTTCCTATTGAAAACCTAGAACACACAATGCTGGGGGCTGTTATCTCTCTTGTATTCAAAAACAAAAACAAAAAACAAATTAAAAAAAAACTTTTGTCTGAATTACACTACCTGGACTATATAATCAGCACCTTCTTATATATTACCTTATCTTCAATTTTTTACCCACATAATTCAAAACTTTATTATACAATATTGTGTTCATATGTTTCTAAATTAAATTATAAGCTATTGGGTAGAAAACTTTTCTTAGACTTCTACATTTATTCATCTACTTCAGGAATTACAACATTTGTTCATTCATCACATAATTCACTCATTTGAATAATAAATATCTATGAAACGTGAATGAGACACTGTTGATGATGGCACTGGGTTCACTGCATCTAGTATGGGGCTATTATACATCATCTATGGCATGGAAAGCTTGTTGCTGTAAAACAACCAGAACAACAAAAAAAGTAACTGCAAAAGATGTTTTCCAGTGTTCTCATATGATGTTTATTTTTCTGCCTCAGTTTGACATAACCTTCTTATGTCTAGTTGAGATCTTTGTGTGTCAACCAAGTGGTATAGTGGGGGAAAACCTGGATCCTGAGAAATAAGAGTAGAGGAACCCCTGGAAAACTCCAACTCCTCACTGTGAAACATGAGGCAGTCACCTGCTGGGAAAAGAGGTCCGTACTTATGGAAAAGTGAATAATCCATGAAGAAAGTGAGAGACTGCTTCCTAGAATTACATTGAGCATCTCAGATAACAACAACCTGTGATTTCCTCCAACAATATTCAGTACCTAGGTGTAGGGCAGAAAAAGGTCCATTTTACCTTTTAGACAAGGTCAGGACTTGGGAGGCTGATACCATTGGAGGAAAATAAGGCCCAGGCAAGAAAAAAGTCGGAGAGATGTTTCTAGCCAAGGAAGAGGAGGAAGCAGGAAGAAACAGAAGCTTGAGGGAATGGGGAACTCAACAGGGCATGGCAGGTGAAAGCTGCATGACTAAGAAGCTGCAGTCAGAGACAATGTTTAAAAAAAATTTTTTAATGTTTATTTATTTTTGAGAGAGAGAGAGACAGAGAGAGAGACAGAGCATGAATAGAGGAGGAGCAAAGACAGAGGGAGACACAGAATCTGAAGCAGGCTCAGAGCTGTCAGCACAGAGCTTGACACAAGGCTGGGACTCGGGAACTGCAAGATCATGACCTGAGCTGAAGTAGGATGCTTAACTGACTGAGCCACCCAGGAGCCCCTAGCCACAATGTTTACATTGGAGTTTCCAACTTCAGAAATGATTTGTGAAGATGAGGTTGTGGATGGGTTGCTTACATAGAATGAAAGTTAAGTTTTGTTAAGTTAAGGAGGTCAGGTTGAAGCTTTAAAGACTGCTCTTCAGAATGTTAATGTCATCTATGATTATGGCAGAGGTTCTAGAAGTCATGACTCCAATGAGTTGGTGCCAAAATCTTCAATAAATGAAGGCTTATGGGATGGGGAGAATGGTAGAACTACATGGTAAAAAACTCAAAGAAGAATCATCAGAAAAACGCAAAAGGGAATTCTGCCTGCTAGTGAAGTCTGACTAGCTTATAGTTTGTTTAATTCTATGAAGCTGCTTACCTTTCTTATATAACAACTCACAAAACACAAGAGTGGTTGACATGTATTTGAAAAGTATACAAATTCAGAAGTAAATACTTGGAAAAGACCTACAGTTCTTTTCTGTGATTTTTTTTAATTGAGAGGCAATTTACCAGACATGATACATTTCCTATCTCATTTAAAAATCACAAAGACCTAGGGGTGCCAGAGTGGCTTAGTTGGTTGAGTGTCCAACTCTTGATTTCAGCTCAGGTCATGATCTCAGGGTCATGGGATCAAGTTCCACATTGCACTCCATGCTGAGCTTGGAGCCCACTTGGGATTCTCTCTCTCTCTATATATATACTTCTGCCCCTCTCCCCCCACTTGTGCTCTCTCTCTCTAAAATAAAAAAAAATCACGCAAACATTTTATCAATGCATTATGCCTGATCAAAATCATATTTTGTTTTATTTATGATACAGGTAGCATTCAAGTGTTCTACTGGGAAACATGTTTACAAGGAATAAGTCTAAGATTAAATTTTTAAATGATTAGACATGAGGATGTTCTCTTTCTACATCACTTCTCACCCAACTTAGGATATAAAGTACAAACTTATTGCCACATAGCAAAGCTCCTTGAGAATCAGAGTCTTATTTCAAAACTGGGAAAATATCATACTAAGTTTTTTAAACTTAAATTAAAAGGACAGTATGGGAACTCAAAGTGATAATGTTAAATGCTAGGCATAAATCTTTATTTCTTCATCAAATAAATGAGGAAGTAAAATCTATTGGTTAGAGCCTCATTATAAATAATCTCTATTTTGTAAGAGAGACCATGGAAATGGTTGTCATTCCCATCACTTATGCTCTTTTAAGTTCTCAAGAAAATTGCCTGACTTGCTTAAATAATAATCAGGTTACTATTAGGAACAGCTTGTTCTCAGCTAAACAAAGACCAGGAGATATCAAGGCATATAGCTACAATTCCAAGTGTGTAAGACACAAGAGGGAGGCAGTGAACCTCTTGATATGGAGTCCGGCATTCTGGTTGGGGATGAGCAGGTTTAGAGAGGAATGGCAGTGGTAGGCGAAAGGGTTGAGCCCGTAGAGCTGGAATGGTGACCTGGTTCTGGCTAGTTCTTAAAATTTCCATAAGCCTTTCCTGATGGGAACTTGAGCTTCTTGTTAGGCCCTTGGACTATGCAAGAACCCTTAGAAAAAACTTGGCCAGTCAAATCTTCCCAAGTAATAACCTTGCACTCCTATGCCTCACCCAGATCCTAACTTCCATACTTCCTCTAGACAAACTCTCCTCCTCACCCATCACATACCAGTGAAATCACCACTGTGAGTAACTTCACAGAACATGTGAATTGTGACCTATGCATTCAAGATTAACAATCTCTACTAGGTCTCATCCCCACCAACATGAAATGGGGTGATGTTAGTGTAGAGTCCCCTGGTATTTTTACTGTTTTTGAGAAGGCTAAGGTTCACTTGAAGGTGAAGCCACAAAAGCCCTCGCCTTTTTCACTTCTGCTGATCCCTCACGTGTGCAATAGGAATTTTCATGATCAAGGAGATACATGAGAAGTCTCTCAAGATTGCTAGCAATGCCATCTGAACCAACAATTGCATGCCCTTCCTGGCCAAGATCATCCATAAAACTTCCAAATCATGGAGGAACCCATAATCACAGCCTATGCCATCAATGCCACCCAGACACTATGGGTGTCCTCTCTGGTGAGCCATGATGTCATGATGCTGCCCAGAGCATTATCCTTGTAAGCAGTGGCATAAGAGTCCTTCATGAATCTGACCTGCCATCTGAAGAAATCTTCTAAGTTCAACATCAAGAATGCAGTAGGGCAGGAGTCAGGGGGACAGGCCCTGAAGAGAATCCTGAGCAATGCTGAATACTAGATTATCTCCCAGGACTTTAACAGAGTCACCCACTCCTCCACCTTGATGCAGGGCCTGCTATTGCACTCAATGACCACGTTGTAAGCTTATTTTTAGGTATGAATTTGATTACAGCAATGAGGTGGTACACTACTCATGATCCATTAGGTTCCACAGAGGAAGAATCCCCTGGATAACAAGCCCGATGTCCTGAGGCAGAGAGCGACTCTCAGCCGCTAGGGAGTCCTTGCCTTGCATCTAGTCCCCAATCCACTGAGAAACTGACAACCCTTCACAGTTCTCACTCCAAGCCCCTGAGGAACCCACAATATATATACCTTGTCATATATAATCAGCACAATCAATATTGCACACTGTGCCCAGAGAAGGAAAACCTACGAGTTCCCCATTAAGAACCATATCTAAGCTCTTTAGATGGCCTTTTGCTTCCTTATTAAGCTCTCAGATTGCTTTTCTGTGCTCACCTCTAACCACTCATTCAACCATATTCTATACTTCAACTATACTGGCCTTTTTGCTGCATTTTATTAACTCTTTTTTAGTGAATACTGTTTCCTTTTCTTGAATGTTCTTTCTATGATCCTTGTCTACCTGACAAATGATAGATGATCTTGAGGTAATTGGTGTAATAGTATCAAAGAAAAGTCAAAAGGGGCTTTGGGAGATAGGTTGTAATAATAGAGTTAGCAGCATGTAATTACAATTAATGGAGCAAATCAGTGATAACCTTGGTTGTGAAATAGCTACACATATGATGCTACTGAAGAGGCATGACCTAAATGTCACCTCTTCTCCATTGCTTTCCCTAGCCTCACTACCCACCTCCCAAGAACAGAATTATTTCCCTTCCATTTTAATGAGAAAATCACTTATGAGTTTCTTCACTTCTAAGCTTCTAATGAAGACAATAAAGTTTCTTCATTTCTAAGTAAACCTTAGTAAATCCCATTCCTGGGCCACTTGGGTGGCTTAGTCAGTTAAGTGTCCAACTCTTGATATCAACTCAGGTCATGATTTCATGGTTGTGAGATCAAGCCCCACATCAGGCTCTGTGCTGAGCATGAAGCCTCTTGGGAGTCTCCTCCCTCTTTGCCCCTCCCCTGCTCATGTTCAAACTCATGGTCTCTCTCACTCTCTCTCAAAATAAATAAACATTAAAAAAAAGAAGAAGAAAGAAAAATCCCATTCCTTCCAGACTATTCTCTAAGTCCTCCTTGCAACATTATGTTTATCCTTTCCTTCTTTATTGGGGTTTTCAAGTCTATTCCCAAATATGCACAGATGCCTATCCCCTAAATCACTGGACTTTAGTGTCCTTCCAGCTAATATCACAGTTCTAACCTTCCACACCCAACAAATCCATGAGCAATATATTATTATGGCCTCCATTTTGTTATAAGGCATTTCTCCACTGCCCCTTTTAGCTTCCCTCTTCATCTTCTTCACTATTACTCCAGTTCCCTCAAGATTATCTGATGACAACAACAAAAAATCAAGGTACCAAACACAGCACCTTATTTTCGGTTTCCATTCAACATCTTGAATTGCTCTCCTCCTGCCTAGTCTTTGGGGACATAACTCCTTTGCTTTCCTCCTTCTCGTTTAAGCATACCCTTTCAGACTCTCACATGGGTTCCTCCCTTTCCTCCTCCTTCATCCTAGGTATGTCCTTGATTCTCTTCTCCTTTATTAAATAGTTTACTTTCACAACTTTAACTACCATTCCTGCATCAACTAGTCCTATAGATAAGCCTTGATCTCTCTAACACATTCTGGCTCTGATTTCTGTTGGCCTATGGGATGTGCCCACCTACAGATACCACCAACACCTGAAACAATATCCCTACAACTAATTTGGATCATCTCTTCTTTTCCAAACATACTTTTATGTCTATTTCTTAAATTTCCCTTCCAGTAGAACCACATTAAAACCATAAACGAGATGGGGTGCCTGGGTGGCTCAGTCAGTTAAGCGTCTGGCTTCGGCTCAGGTCATGATCTCGCGGCTTGTGGGTTCAAGCCCCACATCGGGCTCTGTGCTGACAGCTCAGAGCCTGGAGCCTGCTTCAGATTCTGTGTCTCCCTCTCTCTCTGACCCTCCCCTTTATTAAATAGTTTACTAGTCTCTGTCTCTCAAAAATAAATAAAAACATTTTAAAAAATAAAAAAATAAAACCATAAACAGATAAAATGTCTCTTTTACTTTAAAAGGCTTTCAGAAATTTTAATATCCTAAAACTTCTTTGGCAAACAAATTTTATATACCAGGCTTCAGAGAACTGAAGAGAAAATGATGTTTTTACATATCAACATAGATACAGTTCTGCAATTTAAGATCAAAAAAGTCTCATTTTTACAAAGAAAATCACTTCTAGGGAAGCATGTAAAGAGGGTTAGATGGATTCCTAAAAGGCTAGAGAGGCTCAGGAGTACTTCCTTTAGAGGCATCATTTACTTAAGATATAAGACAAAAAGAGATCTTAGAAAAAATAAGATGCTGTATGAATGCAAAGATTGGTTCTATGCAAATTATGTTAATTTAATTCATTTACTCCATGGGGATTATGCCACTAAAGAGTTCAAAAGATTTAGTCATCTTCCTCTGTTATAGATTTATTTTAAATCTTTATTTTTTCAGCTGCCCACCTTTTGGTCTAGTGGCCTTTTATACAGAATATTCCCATTAGAAGAAATATTTCTGACTAACCCTTTAAAATATGAACAAAATAGCATCTATTCTGAATGGCTAGCTGTTCTCTGAATAATAAATCTTCCTACAGTTAAACACGGTTAATTAAGGTCTGCTTTACAGAGTTGATTTCAGAGAAAGGAGGCTCAGTAATTAAAGTGAAAATAAAAAAAAAAGAAAAAGAAAACAAAAACTGATCAGGAGTGAATAACAATTTTCCATTTCCATTTAACAGAATCTCCCAGGCACTAAGTTTTATTCAAATTACCCAGGAGGCTATTCAAGCTATTTGCTTTTCAAATAACCTCTGATTTTGAGTAAACAAAATGTAACCTGTGTTATTTTGGTTCTATAACAGAAATAGGAATGAAATGCAATTCAAAGTGCAATTTGCAGTGGAGGTTGAGAAAGATGAAAACAAAAAAAGAGCAAAGATGTGTTGATCAGGAGCAAGTGCCCAAGCCCCTCTGCTCCCTCCCCACAATAGCCTCTTCCTGGGAGAATCCTGGCCAGGAAAGGTCACCACGCAGTTTCAAAGTTGCTGTTCCTTTCAAAGTTGCTGTTCCGTAAAGCCCATCTACCTCTCAACCTCCACGGCTGGCAAGGGACTGCTGACCAAGGGGCTGCTGCAGTCCTCCAGGACGGCCTCTTCTAGTTGAGGGCTGCAGACAGAACTAACCTCAAAGATGCTCTTCTCTCCTCTCCTGGTGTGACAGCCAAATATGTTCAATGTCACGGTGGCTGTTGGTTCACCCCCAACAACAGATGAGAAGCACTGAACGTTGCAAGACTGGGAGAAAACCCAAAACACATGAACGCATGAATTTTCTCTCTAAGAAAATCTCAAAATATTGTGGAAACAAACAGGAGAGGACAAAAAGATGAAAGTAAATCTCACTTCTTTTTTCTAGATTAATAATGTTTACATTTCCAATTACAATTCAAGACATTAACACCAAACTAGAGTGATTAATTTATCTCACTTGTCACCTTCATAAAATTTAAGTTCTACTTGAGATGACTGGAGAACAGCTTAGCAAAAATCAAAACAAAACAAAACAGAAAATCCCACTAATTGCCCAGTATTAGTTTAAGGAGCTTCATTTCTCATATAATCTGTATTTTCCCAATTCTATTTAATGAGGAAACTAAAGTTTTATCCCAATCCTCATAGGCTTCAGACCCTATGAAAAATCTAGAGATAAACAGAAAAGCCTATTATGAAGGGTCATGCATGAGAGAACTAGGGGTTATGTGCAGTCCAGAGTGATACCAAGCAGCATTTGGCTACATGTTTGTGTAAGTGTTTAGCCTGGTTAGTGATCTTGCACACTCTATGATAACCACTATTTTTGTATTAATCTTTTTTGTCCAGATAGCTTTGAGGACTATAAAGAGGTATCTTTCCAAATGGTTTTTGTATAATAGAAAGACTGTCCCCAAAACACTGGATCATTTATTTTTGTTCCATTATTTCCCCCATATAAGCCAAACTCAATTAGGTGAACATACTTGAAGCTTCTCACAATAGTAATTCATTTTTTAAAATATCTTAGCATTGCACATTATGGAATAGAATAGGATGACAACTAGAAGGCACAATTCCTGATGGGAAGACAGTTTTCCTTGGATAGACAACCAGTCAAGAACAAAGCAAACAACTTGGAGATAATTACACAACTATGAATTATATTTAACATAAGCAAGGATATTATAACTTAACATGAACATTCTAAGGTCCCTGTCATGATTTCTTGGATTTACTTCTAATTCTTTATACGTTTTTGCTATTTTAAATGGCATGTTTTATTTAACCATATGTCTGAAAATTTATTTTTTATAGAATGTGTATCTAGTAAACATGCTGATGTCCCATATTAATTTTTTCCCATTATCTTTACAAAGCTTTATTGGAACCTGTATGTCAAGGTGATGATAATTCAGTGTTTGGAAAACAGTAACAAAACAAAGGTATCCCAGAGTCAGGTTTCCGGAATACAGACTGGAAAGCAGGGAGCATCTTCCTCCATTTCCCAGCAGGAACACAGGGCATAACAATAGCTTCTGCTGGCTTACACGCCATTATTTTCTCTTTTTAATGTAGACAAGCATTATCTATGAGTAATTACAACCTTATTCTTTCTTAATTTTATATCTTTTACACACAAAAAACATTTTTTTCAGCTGGGACCTCCAATTCAATGTTGAAATGATGTAGCAGGCATCCTTGTGTCACGCCAATTTTAAAGGATATGATGTTTCTAATGATGTATTAGTAAGGATGATACATTTGCTGTAAGTTTTTGGCAGATGCATTTTAGGTATTTTTTATTCACCTTTAATAAAAACATTTATAAAGAGCTTAAAACTGTCATGGAACATTTTAGATTTATCCATATATTAAATTTGCTCATCACTCCTTCTTGTGTTGCACACATATCTTCCTTTTCTCTTCTTCTTCAAGTGAGTCCTTTAGAAGCTCCTTTGAAGAGTGAGTACTGCTACTACACTCTCAATAGTTGTTAGCTGAAAATGTCTTTATTTTGTCCTTATGCTTGAAGTTTTAAGTAGGTATGCGTCACCATATACACAATTCTTTTCTTTCAGCATTTTGAAAGTTTCAGCATTTTGAAAATCTCCATTTAAGGGCCTCTCTCCATTGCTGCTGTTGAAAAGTCAGCCCTCACACTAATTACTAGTGCCACCCAAAGGTACGGTCTACGGAGCTTGTTAGAAATGTGGATCTCAGACCCCATCCTAGACCAACTGAATCAGAACCCTGAAATGATGGCGGTACTTCATGCTTATTTACTAACTTTCCAGGTGATTTGGGAGCTCATTAGAAGTCAAGGACCTAAGAGTAATTCGTGTATCGGCAACTTGATCTCTTCCTAACTTTCAGATCTTCAAGACATTATGGTATGACTGGATGTGGATTTATTTTATTTATTATGCCTAGGAATTTTTACTTCTTGCATCTAAGGACTCACAACCTTTATTAATTCTGGGAAATTATCAGCCATTATCCCACCAAATATTTTCTCCTTCTACAACTCCAATAACACGTGTTTTAAACATTTTCATTTATACTTTCCTATAGTTTTCACTGTAGATCTCCATATATTAATATCCCTAATATTTTCATATGAAACCAATTTCTGAATAAGGGTATCTGTAAATGAGCATCATCTGGAGAAATTTAATTCAACAACATAAAAACAAATACAGAGTGACCTGCTCACACACTTCTAATCCTCAAGTTAGGAAAGAACTTTCCACTAAAATAGTATAGCATTTTACTATTACTGCAGTACCTTAAAGCTTAACTAAAAGAGCACCACCAAAAATTATACTGTAAAATGGAACAGCTGAGACCCTTCTAGTGTTTATTTATGAAGTAAAATCTCTTAGAAAACATTCAAGACAAGTTGATATTATTTCATTTTAATATCACGTGTTCTTTTACAAAATGGTACCTGTGTGTCATCTTTGTCAAAATGCAGTAATTTATTTTTTTTAAGTAGGCTTTACAACCAGTGTGGAGCCCAATGTAGGGCTTGAACTCATGACCCTGAGATCTCAAGACCTGTGCTGAGATCAAGAGCCGAACGCTCAGTAGACTACGCCACCCAGGCACACTTGCAGTAACTTATTATTAAAATACTTCTCAATGAAGAAATAGCCAAGCTTAAAAAAAATCCAAGATATTTTTCTGTGACTTTAAAATTCATTTCATTAATAGTTGTATTCATAGACTCCACAGAAAATCTGTTTCCTGATATTTCAGGGACCTTTTATCCAATGTGGTGATTCAATGATTTTCACAGAAAAGAATATCAGCAGTTTTAGAATGCCAGAACAATAGCTTCATCTGAACCTCTCAGTGCTTCCCCTCCACTCAAAACCACGAGGACAAAGAGCTTCAGCAGAAATACAGTCAGGCATAGAACCTCATGGGGGAGGGGGGCATATTCTTCCTTAACATGCTGATGGATAAATGGGAAATTAAAAACTTGATTGTTTTAAAAGCTAATGCTTTCGAGACTAATTACCTGTAATGACAATATATCTGTGTGCTAAGTAAAAAAGGATCTACAATGAGACACATCTGTCATAATGAAATGTGACACAGGAGAGATTAGACTAAAGCTTTCCTCACGTGAATTTTTAGATAAACTTTTTCTCTGATTAATAAAATGTCCCATTGTTTGAGATACTTGCAGTCAGATGTGGATGGAAATAGGACTGGATTACTAAAGGAATTTTTATGGATGAGTTATACAGATTTGATCTGATTAGTTCATTTTTGCTCAGCAAAGGCCATGATTGCTCCATCTCAGTCAGCCATTGCCATGTTCTCCAGAGAGGCACAGGTCCTCTGGGAACTGAAGACTGGTCCCTGACATTAATGTGTGGGCTTGTTTACATCAAGTAGCTCATTCAGAAGAAATTCTTGTTCGCTCTCTCTCCCTCCATCCAGAGACCATCATAAAACAGAAACTACTATGATCTGGGCCTTACCTTGTCTCACTGTCTTCTCTCACCTGTAACCTCCACCTCTCCCTTCCTGCTGGCTCTTTCCCATTAGCCTAGAAATATGCATATGTCTCTGTCATCTTATGAAAAAAAAATAATAGACTGACAGAAAACAAAGAAAGCCCTCTTTGATTTCTGCCAGTCTATTTAACATTTTACTCACTGAATGAATAGTGTTTCTCCATTTTCGCTTTTATACTTCCCTTTCATTCTCAGACCCCATTGTCATCTGGCTTCTGCCTGGATTAGAAATATTGCTGGGGTGCCTGGGTGACTCAGTTAAGTGCCCAACTCTTGATCTTGAGTCAAGTCATAATCTCAAGGCTTGTAATATCAAGCCTAGAACTGGGCTCTGCAATTAGAGCACAGAGCCTGCTTGGGATTCTCTCTCTCCCTCTCTCTCTCTCTTTCTGCCCCTCCCCTACTCATGAAAACTCACACACTCTCTCAAAATAAATGAATAAACTTAAAAACAAACAAAAAAGAAATCTTGTTAACATCTCTAATAACAACAAGGTGTCTATTTTTCAGTTCTCACCTTGTTGATACTCCAGTACACCCAACACTACTGATAGCCCCTCTTCATGAGGTTCTTTACACACTGGGTATCTAGGACTCTAGTTTTTCTTCTACATCTCAGTTCTACTCTTGGGCTCCTCGTCATCAATCCTCCCACTAAACACTGGTGACTCCAGACTTGCATCACAAGGCCCCTGCTCTTCACATTCTGCCTGGGAAATTTCATCCTTGCTCACAGCTTCTCCTTAAGGCTGAGAATTCCAACATCTGCATCTGCTGTATGAGCTCTCTCCTCAGCTCCTGAGTGACAAATCTATACACCCCACCGCTTGCATGGATGTTAAATAGACCCCTCAACTCAATGTAACCAGAAAGGCTTTATTTTGAAAGGAGAAAAATTCTTTCCTACTATATTCTTTATCCTCTCAGCTCTTCAACCAGTAGTCAAAGAATCAGCTTTGTCTCTTCTCTTTCCTCTTTGACCTCAATATCACTAAGTCTTGTTAGTTTTCCCTAACCCCTTCTCACCATTCTCAATGTCTTACCTATCCTGCTAACTTCCTTCTCAATGTCACTACTGTAGTTCACACACTTATTATCCCTTGCCTATAACATTGTCCCCTAACGAATTTCCCTGTTGTTATATTTGCTGCTTCAATTCACTGCCAAAGTGATCTGTCTAAAATTATAAATCTCAGTCTGTTGTTGAAAACCCTCTGCATTGAACATATCTTATGCACCCTCTCAGATCTTTCAGCCTCCCTGTCTCTCAGGACTCTGTCACTTGCTCTGCCCTAACTACAGTTACTTCACACATCTCAAATGCCTGCCTACAGCAATCTTCTGCTTGAGCCCAAGGTCTAGAGCTTCTAGCTTCCCTCCACCATTCCCAGGATCAAATGAAACACCACATGCTAATCCTGGTTCTCCAAGAAGCAAATCCCAAGATTCAATTAAACATGCTACAGATCTGATCCTGACTGAAGGAGAGAAAGAAGGAAGGAAGATCAGATAGAAGCATCTTAGACTCCAATGTAGTTCTAAGGAAGTTTTGGCAGGAATGCTGGGACGTCCATAAGCTAAAACCTCTTCTTAGAGGAGTTCCTGTATCCTAGCAATAGATTTCCCTTACTATGCTGTGATCAATCTGCTATGCTCCATCACTGGGCCAGACAGAGGAATGTGGCCTCTCTATACTAAGCATGTTCTCAGATCCACCAAATCATACTGCTGGACAGACACAGTAGCCATTTACTATATGCACAAAGTGGCACATTTGTGATTAGGCTGGAGAAGGTCCAAAATTATGACTAAGTTACTGTCAACTGCTGGTCCAGACTGCCTGCCATCTACTTCTACTACATCAGTGCCTCCTTTTCAACCCATCGATTTCTGGGATGACCAAGTCTCAGAGGAAAAAGACATAAGGCTGGCTCATAGTGTGTGTTGGTGTAGCTGGAAATCAACAGTTACCACATTATAGCCCCAAATGTGGGTGACTCTGAAATACAGTCTGACAGGATGACTCTGAATGGTCTCCTTGTCCAGCCCAGTGCTTTGTATAATAAGCTACAGAGTAGACAGGGTAACAAGGATGAAGACTATGCACAGACCTAATAACAATGGCTTCTTGTCATCATCACCAATCTAGCTACAGCCACTTATGAGTGGCCAATATGCCAATACCAGAGACTAAATATGTGCCCTCAGTGTATCACCATCCTGTTAGGTGTCATCCAACAACCTATCCAGTGCCAAGCCAATTCTTCCACACTGGAGGGGACGATAATTATTAATCCATACAAAATTGGTACATACTCTGGATAGAGAGCTGCCTTTCCTACCGGCAAAGCCTTTATCAACACCACTATCAAAGGGCTTGCAGAATGTTTATCCTTCAACATGTTTTCCACACAATGTTAGCTTCAATGTGAGATTTTTTCTACAGCAAAAGAGGTACAAAAGTGGACTTATTACCAGGGGACTCAATGATAATACTATGTGCCCCATCAGACCAACGAACAACAAATAGCCCATTGAAGGCTCCATCATGGATTAATATCTTGTGGAGTTTGAGTGCTGTCTTCCAAGAAGTGATATATGGGGCAAATCAACAACTGATATATAGTGAGAGTATATGGGTCCAAGAAGCAAGAGATGTACAAGTTATCCCTTCATCATTAAACACAGGGGTTTACTGATAGATAATATTTGTGCTTCTACTTGCTGAAATCTAAGGTCCTTCCCAAGTAGAGGCCCTAGTTCCCAGAGAAGAGACACTTCTGCTACTGTATAGAAGAGTCCCATTGATTACCTCCTGACCACTTTGAGCTTTAATGACAATATTTTTCCAATAGTCCAACAGGTAAGGAAACGGTTTACGGTCTTACTGAATCAATTAAAGAGCTGGTGTTACCACCACAGAATGGCTCCAAAGGAGATAGTGTCTGAAACCCAGGGGATCCACTGGGTACCTCTCAGTTCTCACATGCCCACTGGTAATGGTTAATGGAAAAATGCAGCAGCCATGACCTAAAAAGTACAGGGCAAGGAAAGGGTGAGACCACTTGAAGTTCTAGGTCACCTCACCAAGAAAGCAATATAGACCAGCAACAGCTGGCCCAGGATGAGGGAGGTATATAGAATGTGTGAAAGGAGAGAGATGATAAATATCAATTAGAGCCTCAGGACCAGCCTTGGCACACAGACTGTAGCTTATTTCACTAACCTACTTGCCTACTTTCTGGAAATCACAAGTCCCCTTCCTAAGGGGAATTCTGTAACTGACTGACTTGTTCCTCCTCTCTGTGGGGAAGCAGTATGAGCAATTCGTTCTCATAACGATAGAAGTCCAGTATTATATCAAAGAAACCATATATAATGGAAGGTGACTGACTTGTTCCTCCTCTCTGTGGGGAAGCAGTATGAGCAATTCGTTCTCATAACGATAGAAGTCCAGTATTATATCAAAGAAACCATATATAATGGAAGGTGAAAAGAGTATCTGCAGAGCATAAGATGTACTGGGTACATCTTGTGCACTGCTTCAGATTCCCTCAGCCTCACCTGTCAATCAGCCCTTGGCTATTTGTTCTGTCTCAGTCACTGCCACAATGACCAATTCCAGACTCAGATGAAGCACCACAATGCAAGGTATAAATCTGGCTCTCTAGAAGGTGATGCAATTCAAAAATAGAAGGGTGAGCTCTGTTCAATGGGAGACAGAAGAGAAGATGCTATCAGATGGATTCTCTTCCCATACACCCTCTGATGGAACGCTCTGAAGCACACCTTTTTTGTACAGCCTCTTTGGAGCTGGTTCAAGTGGCTGAGAAACTGGCTCTGTTTCTTCATGAAGTGATGCTCAGGTTCATAATGAAGACCTGTATGTCACCTCCCACCCTTCCCTGACTTACTGCACTTTTCCTGTCTCACTGCCCTCACATCACCTTTCCAGGAAAATGTTAGCATTTAATAGTTACCTCAGGTTCTGTTTGATGAAGAACATGGACTAAGTTTCATTCACGGCTCACTCTCCATAAAGAAAACCTCAGATCTGGCTCCTGCAGTCATTTTCAATCTCATTGCCCATGGTCCCCTACATTCACCTTTTGGTGATCAAGCAGAGCTGTTCACAGGTTTCCAAGCTGCCTGCCTTTTTCACAGCATCATATGGCTACATCTGCTCTTCACTCTGCCTGGAGAATGCTCCCCCACCACTCCCTCTGGTGAACTGCCCAGAGTGCCACGGGCGAAGTCAGACAACAATCAGTCCAGTACTTCACAAAACCCCACTACAACTAAAATGTTTAGAAGCCTCTTTCCAGTCTCCTTGCTTAATACTGAAATATTAAAAAAGAAAAGTCACATATGAATAGATAAGTACTTATTTTTCCTCTTATGGTAAAAAAATTACTTGAAATACAAGAAAATCACTATGGAAACCAGCTGAAATGCATTCCTTTATCAGCAAATGTAATTGAAAGATTTTCACCAAACACTTCTGAATGTCTGAAGATGTAAAGAAATAAATATTAAAATAAGTATATAATAATACAGGTTTTCTGTACAGATAGAAAAAAGTAAAGATATTGCTAAAAATCAACTTATGATATTACCAGTCTGGTTCGAAAAAGAAATACTAAAATAACTCCTTTTCTTATAAACAACTAAAGGAAAACATGTACCAAGAAGATATATTCTCAATGGTAACCTCTTTAATGAAAAACAATATTTATGAAAAAATTTGCTTAATTGAATATGCTACTTAAAGTGGCATAAAAATATTCTGGGATAAAGTCATAGGAGCATTTCCACAAATGAAATCCTACACTGCATCATTCATAGTCAAGATGTTACAGGAAAGCAGTTGAAGCCAGAGTGCACCTAGTGTCAAAATGTAGATGTAAAAACTGTAGTTCCTTTCCATGAAGACAAGATGTTTAAAATATTTTTTTTCTTTAATGTTTTATTTACTTTTTTTTTTTGAGAGAGAGAGACAGCATGAGCAGGGGAGGGTCAGAGAGAGAGAAAGACACAGAATCCAAAGACAGGCTCCAGGCTCTGAGCTGTCAGCACAGAGCCCGACGCAGGGCTCGAACCCACGAACCATGAGATCATAACCTGAGCTGAAGTCGGATGCTTAACCGACTGAGCCACCCAGATGCCCCTAAAATAAAGATTCTTATACAATACTTTGTAATGACATCAGGAACAACCATGGTAATCTTTTGAATGACACAAGGTGTTTTTATTTTCCTATTTGTTGCAAAATACAATATAAGATTTGTTGAATATAAGGGTATTATACATCTTTATTATATAAAACTCTATGCTCCAAATTTGCTTTTTTTTTTTTTCTGGGATGACAATGACTCTCAGGATAGTCTGTTTGGAAGATATTTTCTTTTCTTCTTTTTTAATTTTTTTTAATGTTTATTTATTTATTTATTTATTTATTTATTTATTTTTGAAAGACAGAGACAGCATGAGCAGGGGAGGGTCAGAGAGAGAGGGAGACACAGAATCTGAAGCAGGCTCCAGGCTCTGCGCTAGCTGTCAGCACAGACCCCGACGTGGGGCTCAAACCCACAAACAGTGAGATCATGACCTGAGCTGAAGCCAGACGCTTAACCGATTGAGCCACCCAGGCGCCCCTGGAAGATATTTTCAAAGATATAAATACCCTTTATCACCACCTTCAAGATGAAGCTCCCATTTTCATGATTTTGATTTTGATAAGGAGTGAGAAAACAACTGCTTCTTTAGAAAAAATTACTTAGGGGAGAGTATTTTGAACAATAAATGTCTGAAATTATTTCCATCAGTATATGATCGTACAACTGACAACTATATATGCCACCTGTAACAACTTTTATATGATCACATTTTAAACATTGACAATATATTTTTCAAACCTGTTTTCAAATCATCCACATGTGGAATTTTAGTGAATCTGTATTCATTTATGAAAGTATATAAAATGTCGGACCTTTTGATGAGTTTGCATAAACAATTGATATCATGGAAGTTGGACATCTGGATGGGTGATTTTCTTTTTTTTTAAATTTATTTAACATTTATTTATTTTTGAGAGACAGAGACAGATCATGAGGGAAGGGGCACAGAGAGAGGAACATACAGAATCGGAAGCAGGCTCCAGGCTCTGAGCTGTTGGCACAGAGCCCAATGCGGGGCTTGAACACACGAACTGTAAGATCATGACCTGAGCCAAAGTCGGATGCTCAACTGACTGAGCCACCCAGGCGCCCCTGGATGGGTGATTTTCAACTAAAATCTCTGCATAATTAGTGAATGGAACTGAAAAACTGGCATCATGATCTAGCAGGCATAGTCAACAATGCACATCTTCAATTTCTATAGGAATTTTTCTACTATGACCATCTTTAGAAATAACTACAGAAAGAAATGGAGTTTAGAATGAGAACTTAAAACCAAATCTTTTCAAAGACAATGTAGCATATATAATCACGTTTTCAGTGATAATGTTTTAAAAATGTAATTGCTTATTTCATCTTTGCTTCATCCCTTTTTAAAGTTCAGTTTGCTTTTGTTTGGTATATAATTCATGTATATAATAAGCATACATAAATTAAAAGTACACAACCATTTGACAATGAATTCTTAGATATGACATCAAAAGTGTAGGCAACAAAAACATAGATAAATTAAACTTACTAAAATTACAAACTTTTGTGCATCGAAGGACACTATCAACAGACTGAAAAGGCAACCTACTTGCAAATCTTGTATCTGATAAGGGATTAATATCTAGAATACATTTTTAAACACCTGCAACTCAAAAACAACAGAAAACAAACAACCCAATTTAAAAATGGGCAAAGGACTTGGGAAAACATTTCTCTACAGAAAAATACACAAATTACCAGTAAGCACAAGACAAGATGCTCAAAATCACTAGGGTCATGCAATTCATACCACGAAGAGATACCATTTCATATGGATTATGATAACTATTACTAAAAACAAAGACAAAACCAGAAAATAACAGGTGTTGGTGAGGATGTGGAGAACTGTAACCCTCATACACTGCTAGTGGGAGTGGGCCAAGGTGCAGTCGTGGTGGAAAGCAGTATGGTAGTTCCTCAGAAAATTAAATACAGAATTACCATAGGATCCAGTAAGTCCACTTCTAGATATATACCTGAAGAAACTGAAAACAGGAATTTGAACAGATACCTGTACACTAATATTATATGTCAGCATTATTTATGATAACCAAATAGATATATTATATTTATAATATTACATAACATTAGTAAAATAATTGTTATTATATATTGTTACATTTTTGTATATATTTTATATACATACACACAATGGAACACTGTTCAGCCTTAAAAAGGAAGGAAATTCTGAAGAAGGTATAATATGAATGAACCTTCACAACACAATGTGGAATTCCCCTGGAAAGCCATATGTCCCCGGGCTCTTGTTTTTTTGGGAGATTTTTGATTACTAATTCAATTTATTTACTGGTTATGGGATTGTTCAAATTTCCTCTTTCTTCTTGCTTCAGTTTTGGTAGTTTATATATTTCTAGGAATTTGTCCACTTCTTCCAGATTGCCCAATTTACTGGCATATAACTTCTCATAATATTCTCTTTTTATTGTTTGTATTTCTGCAGTGTAGGGTGTGATCTCTCCTCTCTCGTTCTTGATTTTATTTGGGTCCTTTCCTTTTTCTTTTTGATCAAACTGGCCAGGGGTATATCAATTTTGTTAATTCTTTCATAGAACCAGCTCCTGGTTTCATTAATCTCCTCTCCTGGTTTTTTTTTTCAATATCATTGATTTATGCTCTAATCTTTATTATTTCCCACCTTCTGCTGATTTTGAGTTTTATTTGCTGTTCTTTTTCCAGCTCTTTAAGGTGCAAGGTTAGGTTGTATACCTAAGACCTTTCTTCCTTCTTTAAGAAGACCTGAATTGCTATATACTTTTCTCTTATGGCCACCTTTGCTGCATCCCAGAAGTTTTGGGCTTTGGTGTTATCATTTTCATTGGTTTCCATGTACTTTTTAATTTCCTCTTCAATTTCTTGGCTAGCCCATTCATTCTTTAGGAGGATGTTCTTTAGTTTCCAAGTATTTGCTGTCTTCACCAATTTTTTTCTTGTGGTTGATTTCTAGTTACATAGCATTGTGGTCTCCTATGGCATAAAAACAATCTCTTCAACAAATGATGCTGGGAAAACTGGATGGTGACATGTAGAAAAATAAACCTGGACCACTTTCTTACATCATACACAAAAATAAACTCAAAATGGATTAAAGACTTAAACATAATATAGGAAGCCATCAAAATCCTAGAGGAGAAAACAGGCAAGAATCTCTTTGACATTGGCCACAGCAACTTCTTACTCAACATGTTTCCAGAGGTAAGGGAAACAAAAGCAAAAATGCACTGTTGGGACCTCATCAAGATAAAAAGCTTCTGCATGGCAAAGGAAACAGTCATCAAAACTAAAAGGCAACCTAAGGAATAGAAGATATGTGCAAATGACATATAAGATAAAGGGTTAGTATCCAAAATCGAAAAGAACTTATCTCACACACACACACACACACACACACACACACACACACACACAAATCCAGTGAGGAAATGGGCAAAAGACATGAATAGACACTTTTCCAAAGAAGACATCCAGATGGCTAACAGACACATGAAAAAAATGCTCAACATGCCTCATCATCAGATAAATACAAATTAAAACCACCATGAGATACCACCTCACACCAGTCAGAGTGGCTAAAATTAACAATTCAGGATACAACAGATGTCGGTGAGGATGTAGAGAAAGGGGATCTCTTTTGCACAGCTGGTAGAAATGCAAACTAGCGCAGCCATTCTGGAAACAGTATGGAGTTTCCTCAAAAAATTAAAAATAGAACTACCCTGTGATCCAGAAATTACACTACTAGGAATTTATCCAAGGGATATGGTATGTTGTTTTGAAGGGGCACGTGCCACCCATTGTTTATAGCAGAGCTATCGACAATAGCCAAAGTATGGAAAGAGCCCAAATGTCCATCAACAGATGAATGGATAAAGAAGATGTGGTATTCATGTATGTATATGTATATGTATACCTATATAAAATGGAGTCTTACTCAGCAGTCAAAAAGAATGAAATCTTGCCATTTGCAACAACATGGATGGAACTAGAGGGTATTATGCTAAGCAAAATAAGTCAGAGAAAGACAAATATCATATGACTTTACTCATATGTGGAATTTAAGACATAAAACAGGGGCGCCTGGGTGGCTTAGTTGGTTAAGTGTCTGGCTTCGGCTCAGGTCATGATCTCACAGTTCGTGGGTTCGAGCCCCACGTCGGGCTCGGTGCTGACAGCTAGCTCAGAGCCTGGAGCCTGTCTTCAGATTCTGTGTCTCCTCTCTGACCCTCCCCTGCTCACGCTGTCTCTCTCTGTCTCTCAAAAATAAATAAAAAAACATTAAAAAAATTTTAAGACATAAAACAGATAAACATAAGGGAAGGGATGTCAAAACAATATAAAAACAGGGAAGGGACAAAACATCCAAGAACAAACTGAGGGTTGCTGGAGGGATTGTGGGTGAGGGTATGGGCTAAATGGGCGAGGCGCATTGAGGATACTTGTTGGGATGAGCACCGGGTATTGTACAGAGGGGATGCATCACTGGAACCTATTCCTGAAAACATTATTGTCCTATTTGCTAACTTGGATGTCAATTATAAATAAATAAATGCATAATACATACATACATACATACATACATTATGTGAAGTGTGTGATAAGCCAGACACCGAAAGGCAAATTTTATATCATTCCAATTATTTGAAGTACCTAGATTAGTCAAATTCATAGAAACAGAAAGTAGAATGGTGATTGCCAGGGGCTGGAGCTAAGGGAGGATGAGAAGCTATTGCTGAATGGGTATGGAGTTTCAGTTTGGGAAGATGAAAAGTTTTGGAGACGGCTGTACAACAGTATAGATGCACTTAGTGTCACTGAAGTGTGTACATTAAAATGGTTAACTTTCATGTTATGTCTATTTTACCACAATAAAAACTAATAAGTGTATGACTAAAATGTATGTACATCTGAATGACAGATGATAAGGGTAGATGATGGAGCATTCTTCATCCTCAGCACAACTGCACATGTTCAATTAATGCTTGAAAGAAAGAAGGAAGGAAGGAAAGAATGTCTATCTTGGAATTATGACATGGAGATGTTATTTCCTGTGTATGTCTTTGAAGGATACAGATACTGGGTGACTGGGAGATACCAGCAGTATGTTCTCCTAGAATACGGAGACTTTTCGCAACATCTAACCTGCCCTTCTCCATCTTCCCAAATTCTGACCCCACAGTGTTTTCAACTTCACAACAGCTGCCCATTTGCAAATTTCTGATAAGTCCTCAGTGGTAGGAAAATCCACACCACCTTTCTTAAGCATGCAAAAAGAGCTGCACTCAGACAAAAGCCTCCCCGTGATATCATGTACAGAAGAAAGTCTACCCTCATGCCTAACATCACCCCCAAATCACAGTCAGGCTCAGTGTAATAAATGTCTTCAAGTTTGCTGAGCCATGACCCAGAGCCTAATTACGATGAATTAAAATAAGCAAACTTGGCTCATTTTTCTTCTCCTGAAGTCTATGTTTGGGGCCTTATTTTAATTGAAATCTTTGGAATTAAATACTATTAACATTGATACATACAATATGGGGTAATTCTTTTAAAAGATAATGAAGTTTAAAACCCTGCAATGCTTTCAACTTAAACTTACCATTCTATGTTGAGGGCAAATGTCAAAGACAACAGTCTCCTTTTACAGATCACCTAGAAGACAGATAGTATTTAATATGTATGATGGTAAGTCTGTAAAGAAAAGAAAACTACAAAAGGCTGCTGTTAGACTCTATGGTATGCCAGTGTTTAAACACTGAAAAACCAATAAAATGCCATTTCACATTTAAAGCAAGCATGCAAATCTCCAGAGAGAGGTCATAGGAATTCTTTTTTCCTTTAAAAAAATTACATTCTGACAGTAACTTCTGATATTAATATTAATGCATTTTATTTTACAAACAAAATGGATGTTGGCAGCTCTGCTGGCTCGGATACAAAATTTAAAAGCAAAGGGAAAAAATAAAATGTAATAGGAGAATAGGATGAAAGGTCACTTATTTTACCATTATTTTTAAATCTCCTCATTAGAAAGTATGTAATTCTATGAAGGCAGAAACCATATCATTTTGCTCATTTCCATATCCTCCCAACAATGCTAGCACATAATAGGTATTCCATTAATATTTGTTAAATGGATACATAAAAGTACAAAGTTAGGCATTCATTAAATGTATTTCAAAGGAAAATTGCCAAAACCAGGCCCACCAAATTGGTTACTTAGAGAATGGAAACCTCATCTCACTAGGGGGACATGAGAGGCACATGACTAGCTAGTGGCAGAGTTTCTACATAGACTAGTGTCATTGCTTCCCCTAAAATGTGTGCTTCCGCGTACAGGAGCAGCATGAAGACTGCCCCTTTATGTCGCTACATCAAGCTCTTCTAGCTCTTCCCTAACAGCTGAGATAGGAAAGGAGACAAGAAGGATGAGCATCCAGCTTTGTTCAACCACAAAGAATAAAGGGAGAGAGCAAAATGTCAACAGGAATGGAAGCAGATCTTGAACAAATAAGGGAGAAGAGGAGAGGGCCCAAAAGAGCCATCCTTACCAGGTCTGAAGATTTAGCATTATTTTCACAACTCCCTTCATTTGCTCTGAACTAATGAATGTTCTCTGGGATCCTTCTCAATATGACCCTTCAACATCGAAGAGATGATTACAGTGCTGAATGCTTTTTCCTACACCAAATGTGTACCATATTATTGAGTTTAAATGAGATGTGCCACTCAAGTCAAAAGTAATGTTTCATATAGTTAGGATTTATTTTTCCACCTACATACTTACTAAAAGACTTAGCAATTTCTACTTTACTGAAAAAAACACAAGTTTCCATTTTTATTAAAACCACATTAGGCAAAAGAAAAGCAATTATAAAATGAAGACAATATTTAGATTCCAAAGAATATAGGAACATTGCATTTGCTTAAAATTTTTTTAATGTTTATTTATTTTTGAGACAGACAGACAAACAGAATGTGAGGGGGAAAGGAGCAGAGAAAGAGGGAGACATTGAATCTGAAGCAGGCTTTAGGCTCTGAGCTGTCAGCACAGACCCCAATGTGGGGCTTGAACCCACAAACCACAAGATCATGACCTGAGCCCAAGTTGGATATCTAACCAACTGAACCACCCAGTCATCCCTGCCTTTAAATAAATTATAAATTATACAGAGATGATCTAGTTAGAAAGCACTGGTCAGTGTACATGGTAGAAAAGCAGTATCTGTCCTCGTCCTGCCCTCTCTTCAGTTTTAGAAGAGCTAATGCTGAGATCTATCACCAGTCACCACCCAATCCCATCTGTAGGATTTCCTAATTCAGTCATGAATCTAAGGATAGAGTTCAGGTACTGGGAAAGACAACGGTGCTATTCCCCTCTTCTTCTGTGGTGTAAGTGAAAATGAAATTAGTTTCCAATAAAATAAAGGCCTTATAGCACACTCAGTATAAAACAAAGTACCCTTCTCCTGACATCTGGCTGATATTTTCCTTACCTGCAGTAGATGGTTCTGATTCTCTTTCTACACAGCAGAGACTGTTATACTGGTCAATTGTTTCCAAATTCTATCCCTTGAGAATTACAAAGAATGTTAGTAAATGCTACAAGAGAAACAAAATCTATAATTAATCAAAAAGTTTGAAAGACCTTGGCTTAAAGAAAATTAGAATGATTTGTTTGCTACCAGCTTTTCACACTCCCTTAATATGCTAATGTGAATAGAGAATCTCCAAAAAAGGGATCTAATATGAACCGTTCTCCAACCATTTTTGGCACCATTTTTTTCCTCAAAGACTCTTGGGGAGAAAATGTATTTTTCTCTTTACCTGTGTCAGAAAAGGCACCGTAAGCCAGCTCAGCTCCAGTTTCTGAGTATAAATCAAATTTCATGTCACTTCCGATTTAAAATCTGTCAGAAGTTTAAAATGCTTCAAACTATTTTAAGAATATAACATAAGGGGCGCCTGGGTGGCTCAGTCAGTTAAGCGTCCAGCTTCAGCTCAGGTCATGATCTCACGCTTCGTGGGTTCGAACCCCGTGTCAGGCTCTGTGCTGATAGCTAGCTCAGAGTCTGGAGCCCGCTTCAGATTCTGTATCTCCCTTTCTCTCTGACCCTCCCCTGCTCGTGCTGTCTCTCTCTGTCTCTCAAAAATAAAATAAATAAAATAAATAAAGAATATAATATAAAATTCTGATTTTGGCTTGTAAATCTTACCCCTACCTGAATTTTCATCTTTGTCCCTTAACTTGCCCCAGTTAATAAGCTCTTAGAAGTTGCCCTTCTGTCCCTGGGCTTTTGTGCACCGTCATTCCACAGACTGCAAGAGCTGCCCGCCAGGGAATAGCCTCTTCCTGGGGCCCTGGCCTGGCTGACATCATTCCACCCAGTCTGGTCTGTGCTCCTCCATGCCTGCACCTCCATCGTGCCACAGCTCTAGTGACTGTTCACTTCTTTCACACACCTTCCGCTTAATAGGCACTGTTTAAATGTTTGTTGAAATGGGTGGATGAATGGAGAGTTCTCACCTAACAGAAGTGATGGGGATGGGGAAGGGAGGGACTTAATGTCAACAGACTGTTAAAGAACACTCTGCTTTATACTAAACTCTTGGTTTTCCATGTGACACATTGTGCAGCCTATTTAAATCACTAAGGAACTGGCCAAAACCCTACCATTTATGGTAAAGAGAAAATTTCGCTTTTATTTTTGACCATATTGGACATATAAACATCCTGCAGTATAAAATCTACACGCATATATTCTTCCAACCAGTGGTGAATCATTCATTTAGAATTCTATTTTTCTATTACTACCAGATTCCCTTTCTTGACATACCAGCCCCATATGTAGAATGATACACTTAGGTCTTATGAAACAGAACGTACAGGCTCGAATGGGTCCGGGAGGTAGACGCTGGACACTGCCCTATGCAGCGGAGCTGACATTGCCAAAGTCCACGGCCGCATGCTTGCACGGAGCCTCCAAATCCTAACGGGCGCCGTGGCTGCAGCCAAGAGCTGCAGTCTGACAGGGCTGCCAGCAGCACTACCAAACTGCTAATGGATTTTCCTGCTTCTCTGCCCAAGGACAACGGAAAGGCTGTGTGCTCAAACTTCCAATTAGTGAGAGGGAAGAAAAAAGAACCAATAATTTTCTGAAATCATAAACTAGGAGATTTATATTTTGCTTCCTCATTTAGTTGGTTTTGTTTTCCCCTTCAGTTTAACACAGTCCTGAAGTCCAATTTAAGACACGTCCTAACTTTTTGTTTGTATGAATTATGGTCATTAGAATCCGGACTGCTGCGTGCCTGGAGAATGTAACCATCTGTTCGGTGCAACCACCTGTGTGGTGTGCTTCTCTTCTCAAAAATAATACCACTTATACCTGTTCTGAAAGCCTGAAAAACTGGGAGCTACAATATAATAAAGGCCTGTCTTCTTGGAGAAGTCTGTCGGGTTTGGCCTATACCAAACACTTCACAGTAACATTATGTTTGACACCCCTTTATATATAAGCATACACAAATATGAAGGCACTAGATCCCTAAAAGGTCAAAATGTTTTGGAAATATGACTGTACCCCTAAAGACTTCGTGTACTTCATAGTTTTGCTTAGTGATAGAATTAGTTTAAATTACATACATATATTTATCTCCCCATTCAATCTATCATAATGCTAAGCACTCCATAAATATGTAGTAAATTGAAAAAAAAAACAATGTTTTTTACAATGAAAGGATTAAAAATATTTAAGGGCAGGGGTGCCTGGGTGGCTCAGTCAGTTGAGCATCTGACTCTTGATTTCACCATGTTCTCATGGTTCGTGGGATTGAGTCCCGTGTCGGGCTCTGAGCTGACAGCACAGAGCCAGCTTGGGATTCTCTCTCTCTTTCTCTGCTCCTCTCCCACTCATGCATGCTCTCTCTCTGTCTCTCTCTTTCTTTCAAAATTAATAAATTGGCTTTTGGGGCACCTAGGTGGCTCAGTCGGTTGGGTGTCCAACTTCAGCTCAGGTCATGATCTTGCACTGCAGTCTGTGGGTGGGAGCGCCACGTCAGGCTCTGTGCTGATAGTACAGAGCCTGGGGCCCGCTTTGAACTCTGTGTCTCCTTCTCCCTCTGTCCCTCCCCCACTTGCTTTCTCTCTCTCTCTCTCAAAAATAAATAAACATTTTTAAAAAATGAACTTTAAAAAATGTTTAAAAACAAAATGAAGCAAAATCATAACATTTTTCTGCAAAAAATGGTAGAATTGATTAGTGCTTAATGTGTTAGAAATTTTGATTCACTGTAACTTATAAGGATGGCCCCTGGAGTTATGGGATGAGCATGTCCTGATCCTGGGATAATGTAGACCCCTTGTGCTGAAAAAGGCAGTTCTGGCTTGGTTCTGCTCTGAATATGTCAGTAGTGCCTGGCTGGTTTGTCCAATACCATATTTCTGTGCTAGCTAGTGAACAGAACAGTGAATTAGGTATCATCTTTGCTTTGTGTACACTGATTTAACACTGGCTCTATTTACCAATCCTGAGGTAAACCAAAATATTTCAAGTTGAAAATATTACTCATGGCTCTTAAGAACATTTACTCAAAGATATTGTGGTAGATCGAAAAATGGCTTTCCAAAAGATGTCCATGTCCTAATTCTTGGAACCGTGAATGTTACTTTATTTGTGAAGAGGGTCTTTGCTGATGAGATTAATATCATGAGATGGGGAGTTGTCTGGGTCTGGGTCTGGTTTCTTATAAGAAAGGGATGAGAGACAGACACAGGGAGGAGGCAGTAATGTGAAGACGGAGCAGGGCCTGGAGTGATGCAGCCATGAGCCAAGGAATGCCAGCTACCACCAGAAGTCAGGAAAGCCAAGGGAGGGTTCTTCCCTAGAGCTGCCAGAGGGAACATGGTTTTGTTAACATTTTGATTCTAGACTCTGAGCCTCTAAAACTCTCAGAGAATAGCTTTCTATTGTTTTAAGCCACCAACTTTCTGACAGTTTGTTGCAGCAGTCACAGAAAACTGTGGTGTAGTTTTCCCTCAAAGAAAGTACAGATTAGGAAGGGAAATAAAACAGGTTCACAAGTAACAAGAGCTTGAGGTAGCAAATCACAAGTGCCCCCAAAAAGTGCAGAGAACTATTCTTGGAAGTTACTCTTGTAGAAATGTACAATATGGAGGGCAAAAAACACTAAACCTAACTAGAAATAGGAAAATCTCTTCTTCAAGTATGGTTTTACTGTAACATACTAGATATAACATTACAGATGAAGAGGACAGGACAGGTGTCAAGAGCTCACAGTGACATGAACTTGACTAGATTTGGCAAATAATCAGCTGGCAAAGGGAGAAGCCAAAGAGTGGTCCAGACTGTGTGTCATGAGAGATGGTAGTAGTTAAAACAGAGACAAAGAACATGGGAAGAAGAATAGATTTAGGAAAGGTGGATGAGTTCCATTTGAAGTACACTAACTATAAATGGTGGTAAGGTGCATATATGATAATGACCAAAAAGACTCTGTCAAAACACTGCTGGAATTGATACATGAATTCAGTAAAGTTGCAAGATACAAAATCAACACACAGAGATCTGTTGCATTTCTATAATGAGGCAGTAGAAAGAGAAATAAAGGAAAAAGAATCCCATTTAAAACTGCATCAAAAACCGTAAGTTACCTATGAAAAAACTTAACCAAAAAGGTAAAAGATCTGTACTCTGGAAACTATAAAACAATGATGAAATAAACTAAAGACACAAAGAAATGAAAAAAACATTTCATACTCACAGATCAGAAGAACAAATATTGTTAAAATGTCTATACCTCCCAGAGCAATCTACATATTTAATACAGTTTCTATCAAAATATTACCAGCATTTTTCACAGAGCTAGAACAAACAATCCTAAAATGCATACACAAAAGACCCAGAATAGCCAAAGCAATCTCAAAAAAGAAAAGCAAAGTTGGAGGCATCACAATTCTGGACTTCAAGTTATATTACAAAGCTGTAGTGATCAAGACAATATGCTACTGGCAGAAAAATAGACACATAGATCAGTAGAACAGAATAGAAAATCCAGATATGAACCCATAACTATATGGTCAATTAATCTTCAACAAAGGAGGAAAGGATATATCCAATGGAAAAAAGATAGTATCTTCAATAAATGATGCTGGGAAAACTGGACAGCAACATGCAAAAGAATGAAACTGGACCATTTTTTACACTATACACAAAAATAAACTCAAAGTGTATTAAAGACCTAAATGTGAGATAGAAAACCATTAAAATCCTAGAAAGCACAAGCAGTAACCACCTTTTTTTAATGTTTATTTATTTTTGAGAGAACACACATGAGCAGGGAGGGACAGGAAGAAAGGGGACAGAGGATCTGAAGTGGGCCCTGCACTGACAGCAGACAGCCCAATGAGGGGCTTGAACTGATGAACCACAAGATCATGATCTGGGCTGAAGTCAGACACCTAACCAACTGAGCCACCCAGGTGATCCTGTAACCTCTTTGATGTTGGCTGTACCAACTTCTTACTAGATATATCTCCTGAGGCAAGGAAACAAAAGCAGAAATAGGGGCGCCTGGGTGGCTCAGTCGGTTAAGCGTCCAGCTTTGGCTCAGGTCATGATCTCACAGTTCATGGGTTCGAGCCCCGTGTCGGGCTCTGTGCTGGCGGCTAGCTCAGAGCGTGGAGCCTGCTTCGAATTCTGTGTCTCCCTCTCTCTCTGACCCTCCCCTGCTTGCGCTGTCTATGTCTCTCAAAAATAAATAAAAAGCATTAAATAAAAAAAATTAAAAAAAAAAACAAAAGCAGAAATAAACCATTGGGACTACCTCAAAATAAAAAGCAAAGGAAACAATCAACAAAATTAAAAGGCAACCCTATGAAATGGGAGAAGATGTTTGCAAATGACATATCTAATAAAGGACTATTATCCAAAATATATAAAGAACTTAGAAAACTCAACACCCATAAATACAAATAATCCACTTTAAAAATGGGCAGAAGATATGGATAGACATTTTTCCAAAGAAGACATAAAGATGGCCAACAGACACATGAAAAGATGTTCAGTATTACTCATTATCAAGGAAATACAAATCAAAACTACAACGCGATATTGCCTCGCACTAATCAGAATGCTTAAATTGATAACACAGGAAACAACAGGTGCTGGCAAGGATGTGGAAAGGGGAACCCTCTTATACTATTGGTAGGAATGCAAATAGTGCAGCCACTCTGGAAAACAGTATGGAGGTTCCTAAAAAGTTAACAATGGTTACAATCCAGCAATTGTACTATTTACCCAAAGGATACAAAAATAATAATTCAAAGTGTTACATGCCCCCATTATTAACAATAGCCAAATTATGGAAAGCAACCAAATGTCCATTGACTGATGAACTGATGAACGGATAAAGAGGATGTGGTATACGTGTGCGTGTATACACACACACACACACACACACACACACACACAAAATATTACTCAGCTATCAAAAAGAATGAGATCTTGCCATTTGCAGTGAAGTGGATAGAGCTCGAGAGTATAAGTCACTCAGAGAAAGACAAATACTGTATGATTTCACTTATATGTGGTATTTATGAAACAAAACAAATGTACTGGGGGGAGGGGAGAAGAGAGAGGAAAACCGAGAAACAGACTCTTAACTGTAGAGAACAAACTGACGGTTACCAGAGTGCAGGTGGGTGGGTTGGTGGCTTAAACAAGGGTAGGGATTAAGGAGGGTACTTGTGATGAGCACCGGACATTGTCTGTGTTTAATCACTAAATTCTACGCCTGAAACTAATATTATACTGTAAGATAACTAGCAGAATTTAAATAAAAACTTGAAAAAGAAAAGGAATCACAAGCTATTCAAGCATAAAACCTATTATAAAGAGGTTACAGTTGTAGAAGCAAGCTCCAGTGTCTCAAGAGCTTCAAAAAAATGTTTCTTTTAGAAGGTTTTCATTCTATTTTTCTTATCATATGTATGTAATATAAAACTGCAAGTTGTTTTCTGCCAAACCTCCCATATACCCACCTCCAAATCCCCTCCTGTTTACCCTCAGTGTGCAATATTATTATTTTACTGTGTGTGCCACGATATAAAAAAAGGTTGCGCAGTGATATAAAGAGACAAGGGGTATCAAATCAGATCCTTGTGAAATATCTACATCACAGGAGAGGGGGCAGTGAAGGAAAGACACAGAGAAGGTAGGTATCTGGCATTTGGGAGACAAGTCCTGCCTCAAAAGGTGTAAAATTCCCCCCAAAATGGGTTTAGATGCTGGGCCACTAAAATAGACAATGCTTGTCCAAAACAGGTCAGCAATGCCAACTGTCACAGAAAAGTGAAATGAAGATTGAAAACTATCCACGGGACAGTTAGAAAGCACTAGAAATGCTAGCAGTATCAGTGACAGGACAGGTAAGAAAAGGCCACACAACAGGCAGTTGGGGTGGAGGTGGGGATGGTGTGGACAGAAATAAACTGCTCTTTTAAGAAGGTTATTATGAGAAAAGTAGTGGAAGTGGAGGGGAGCAAGGATCAAGGGATGTCAGACTTGCGTGTGTTTCTACCTTAAAGGTAAATCGGCACCCCAGAGGCAAGTTTAAAGAAGGGGGAGGGGGTGATGGTCATGGTGGGGGGCACTTGTGGGGAGAAGCACTGGGTGTTACACGGAAACCAATTTGACAATAAACTATTATAAAATAAATTAATTTTTTAAAAAGATGAGATATTGGTAACTGCAGATGAAGGCATACACTTGACAAAGAAAGTTCCTGAAGAAGCTGGAGGGGATGAGATTGAGCCCAGGTAAAAGGATAGATCATGGATAGATGTACACTGGCTCAAGAGAAGGCAATCAAGGGTGGCACAAATAACTTTACCAATCAGAAATTAGGAAGTTGAGGTGGCTGTGCCTGGGATATCTCTTTTCTCTGTTTTCCAGGGATACAGACTTAGACATATTGGAAATGGGGGGGGGAATGGGTGTGGCAGGGTCCTGGGTGGCTCAGTTGGTTAAGTGTCTGACTCTTGGTTTTGGCTCACGTCATGGTCTCAAGGCTTGATGGGTTCAACCCCACATCAGGCTCTGTGCTGGTGGTGCGGTGCCTGCTTGAGATTCTCTGTCTGTCTGTCTGTCCTCTCCCCACTTGCACTGTCTCTGTCTCTCTCAAAATTAAAAAAAAAAAACTTTTTAATGAGTTTGGAAATTAGAAGGTCATTTATGACCTTTGCAAAGGCAGTTTTAGTGCCTTATTGAGCCAACATGTATTTATCATACTAGTGAACGGGGCACTAGACTGGAGGTCCTAAAACAGGGAGTCCTGGATTTTAGATTTAGCTTTTCACTGAATTACTTCTTCATAAGTGAAGGCACATTTTGGGGACTTACTTCCTCAAAACGGAAAGGTTGGAAGAAATAATGACCTCATCCATGTCCAATGCCTACAATATCTGTCTATTGTATGCAAGGCACAGGCCTGGCCTCGTATGAAACACAAAGAAGCAATAAAAGGCAGGACGGGTCCTCAAGGGCATCATTGGCTCCGAAAGCAAATTACTACGACTACTAAGTCATCTTGCTCCAGGAAGTGTTCCTTCTCAGGTCAAAGTCAGCTGTTAGGGGAAAAGCATTGAAATTTATATTTGAAGGGGGAAAATGTGATCAGTTTCTAGTATGATTTTTAAAAATCTTCAGTATCAAACTGGGACTGAAAATTTCAAGACCTTTAGCTACCTAACAAAGTTATTCCTCAACATGAGGAATCTGAGAAACAAAGGAGTCACAGATTTAGAGTCTTAATAACTGAGAATATTTAGTATTAATTTGAACACTGTGAGTTTTATCTGAGTCTGTCCCTTGGATGTTTAGCACAACACACTAAATGGAAAGTTGTGACTGCACATGTTATATTTTTTAAGACAAAACAGATTCTGCCAACTTCTGAGCTAAAGGAACAGAAAATACAAGCACACATAATGAACACTGTCAAGATTTGATATAAAAAATAGATGTATAATGTTACCTCACACATCTTCCCATCAACATGTTCATTATAATGCATTCTTTTGTTCTATCCTATTCAGAATTTCTAGCTATTTGTACATTGATTTTGCACCTCCCACCACAGAGCTTAGAAACATCGACAAGAGCAACTTCCCATACTCTAAAATGCTGCAGTATGAGGAGGAGGACATTTCTATTGCTTTAATCTTCATAAAGAATGCTCACGTGGCTAATCTGTTCAGTTCCAAGTCTTTGGTATCTTGTCACTCCTTTTGAATATAAAGATGTCTAAGCTGACCTCCTTTTCCCAAAAAGGATCCTTAGTATAGCTCTGATTGGATTCAAAGTGCTATCAAGCTCTTTGCAGAAAAAAGGCTATCTTGGAAGGAGTACAGATTATTCCAGAGGTGTGTCTGTGCCATTCCAACCCATTGTTATCAAGATGTGCAAATCACCCATCATTGGTAACTAATTCTCCACTGCAGTAAATTAGTTTGTGATCACTTACCTCCCCTCCTCCCAAAGCCCCTGCTTCTATGTCAAACATCACTGAGCATCTGGGGTTGCTTCCCTGTTTTGCTTCCAACAATGAGAGGCAGTGGGCAGCCAAGTGACTGCAGAATTGAGAGTTCAGAAGACCTGACTGCAAGCCCTTCTCCTGCCACTTATCAGTGTGTAATGTTTAGCAGCTACTTAAGCAGATGTTCAATTTATTCCTTTGAAAAAGAAAGAGTGATAAAACCCACCTGATCTACAACATGGGTCTGCTTTGAAGAAGAAAAGGAAATAGATGACACATAACATTTTATAATCTATTCCTGTGACTTGGCTTGCTATGGTGGGACAGCAAAGGCAAGCAACCTGAGCACTGACTTTCCCCCCAAAGCAGGCCAGACCTTTCCTTCTGCCTGGGCTGCTTCTTCCTCTGAGCAAGACCACATGGGACCACCCCTTGAAGGAAAATGGAAAATGGATGCAGGGGCCAGCCCTGCTTCCTACAGGCCTGTCCTTACATGCTGGTGTCTCAGGGTGGGGCACTGGGGCTGGGGTGTTTCTGGGTAATTTCAAATCTCTGTTCTGAAGCCTTTCCCCCCTCCCCCCCAGAATTACAGGAAGTCAGAACAGTAGTTATTTTATTTTGTTCTATTTTATTTCATGAGAAATAATGTGCATGTGCATGAGTCAGGGAGAGGGGCAGAGGGAGAGAGAGACTCTTAAGTAGGCTCCATGGCAGCATGGAGTCCAGCTTGGGCCTCAATCCTATGATTCTGGGATCATGGCCTGAGCTAAATCAAGAGTTGGACAGTCAACGGACTGAGCCAGGTCCCCAGAACAGTAGTTATTTAATTTAATTTATTTAATTTACTATTTTTTAAATTTTATTTCATTTTATTTTTAAATGTTTATTTTTTATTTTTGAGAGAGAAAGTGAGGGGCAGAGAGAGAGAGGGACACGCTGAATTTGAAGCAGGCCCCAGGCTCTGAGCTGTCAGCATAGTCCGATGTGTGGCTCAATCAACTCACTAACTGAGAGATCACAACCTGGACTGAAGTCAAATGCTTAACCAATTGAGCCAGCCAGGCACCCAGAACAACAGATATTTTAAATAGATT
Organism: Suricata suricatta; assembly: GCF_006229205.1. Taxonomy (NCBI): domain Eukaryota; kingdom Metazoa; phylum Chordata; class Mammalia; order Carnivora; family Herpestidae; genus Suricata; species Suricata suricatta. The sequence continues at coordinate 63,725,371 of NC_043703.1, read as the reverse complement.
TTTGTCTTCTATATTAAAACAACACTATTCAACAAGGAATTATTGGTGTTCACATAAAACAAAAATATGACATTTAAATTGACCAAAAGACTCCTGTTTCTGTTCAAGTCACTGTACAACTCCATCCCATTTTGGAATCTGATATGAGGCCAAATCCAATTTAACAGTAGCAGAGAATGACGGACTATTGGAATTTTTCACTAAAAGTCACTGCTGTTACCTCTAAATAATCTTATGAGCTTCAATTAAAACCCTTGAAGTAAATTTTCAAATATTCTGAACCCACATAGTTATCCCCTTAGTCAAGTTAGGATCCTAAAGGGGTGCCTGGGTGGCTCAGTCGGTTAAGCATCCGGCTTCAGCTCAGGTCATGATCTCGTGGTTCATGGGTTCGAGCCCTGCATCGGGCTCTGTGCTGACAGCTAGCTCAGAGCCTGAAGCCTGCTTCAGATTCTGTGTCTCCCTCTCTCTCTGACTCTCCCCTGCTTGCAGTATTTCTCTCTGTCTCTCAAAAATAAATAAAAAATACATTAAAAATAAATTTTTAAAAAGTTAGGATTCTAGCTATAGACAAGTTTCCTATGTTAGTCAAGATCAGTTATGACTGTATATTTATTCCTGAGGCAGAAGCTGAGCCACTGTAACTTCAGAAAATAGCACCCAGTATCTTCAATGTGAATTGTTCAATGATTATGTCTAACTTCCAAAGAAAGACCTATCTCCTCAAAAATTAATGGTTTTTTAAAAAGCTATTCTATATTAATCTTTTATAAATAATATGAGGCATTTTATGATACCAGATTATAGTATCCAATTACTTCTTTTATTTATTTTTTTAAAATAGTTTATTGTCAAATTGGTTTCCATACAACACCCAGTGCTCTTCCCCACAAGTGCCCTCCATCATCACAACCACCTCTTTTCCCCCCTCTCCCTTTCCCTTCAACTCTCAGTTCATTTTCAGCATTCAATAGTCTCTCACGTTTTGCGTCCCTCTCTCTCCCCAACTCTCTTTCCCTCTTCCCCTCCCCCTGGTCCTCCATTAGGTTTCTCCTGTTTTCTTGTTAGACCTATGAGTGCAAACATATGGTATCTGTCCTTCTCTGCCTGACTTATTTCGCTTAGCATGACACCCTCAAGGTCCATCCACTTTCCTACAAATGGCCATATGTCATTCTTTCTCATTGTCATGTAGTACTCCATTGTGTATATATACCACATCTTCTTGGTCCACTCATCAGGTGATGGACACTTAGGAATAGAATAGAGAACCCAGAACTGGGCCCACAAATGTACGGCCAATTAATTTTTGACAAAGCAGGAAAGAGTATGCGATGGAAAAAAGACGGCCTCTTTAGCAGGTGGTGCTGGGAGAATGGACACAACATGC